>NW_009604418.1:22632-65249 GCF_000690535.1 Cariama cristata | reverse complement strand
AAGGTCCCTTCCAACCCAAACCCTTCTATCGTTCTATGAAAAGGTGGTGAAATGTTGCGGGGAGTGGTCATGAATTGATCTGAACAGAGCACGGAGTGAATTTTACAGGTGTTCAGCATTGGTGGCCTCCTTTGGAGCCGGTTGTCTCCCTCTGTCCTCTGCGGCTGGGCTGCTGTGGTGGTGGCACTGGAAGAGCCTGCGTAGGGCAGAAGTGCCTTTGGCTAGGACCTGAAGCCGTTTGCCTGAAATCACAAAAAATTGGGAAGGAGAAAGCCTGACTTCTTTTAAAAATCCAATACCAAAACCTAGGGTATTTTGATATACACTGTATGATGCGTGTAGCAGTGGAACTGATTGTTTACACCTTTGTCTTAAAACAAACATGTGCTCTTGTTCTTGTTTTAAATCTTTCTTTCATAGCATGTCTGTAGCAATGTGCATTCCGCCACCAAAGCAGCGTGTTTTGCCAGGCTGCAGATGTTATTTGTTCTCAATACTGTGGAAACATCCACATTATTTTAAAAAAAAACCCTTTAGTCAACAAAGTCTGCAAGGTGTGTAAAATGAGACCCTGTAATTTAGCCCCACACTACTTTTCCATCCTTTTCCATAATTTGAAGGGAGAAAAAAATAATCTGGATGCAAATTTTGGGATCAAATATGTCAGATTCAAGAATGTTGGGCTCCAGTTTCTTGTATTAATATTACTAGAAATAACTACAAATACATTAATACCTTAAAAATAATCAGGTATTAAGCATAGTATTGATAGTTGATGGGGCTGTGACTATTTATCATCTGCTTGCTGTTTAGTTACCTGGTATATGAGTCTCCTGTGTCGTCTTCTGGACTGGAGGCTCTTTGGATGACAACTTTTACTTTGTGTAGTATGGTGTATGCTGGGCTGCATCTCCTGGTACCATTTCAGCATCCATAGAGGTGAACCCCTAAGGACCAAGATACACGATGACACAGGATTTTACTGAATATGTGACAACTTTATTGGCAATCTGGTTTGAATCATTACACAGCGCCTGTCTTTAAGACTGAAGAGAAGAGGGATTGCCAGCTATCTCATAAGCAACAGTAATTCATCAGCATTAAGTGGGTTTTGATGTTTTTTTTCTTCAGTGTCTGTCTTGTTCTCTTGGCTGCACGATGATAGTTACAAAGAGTGACATAACTAATGTTTCTAGGATTGTTACATATATCAATTTGAACTGAAATATTAGTACTTTGACCTTTGCTCAGTGTAGTGCAATAATAACACACAAACAGTTGAATCTATCACATGTTTTAAGTTGATCTGGCTACCGCAGAAGTAGATTTTGAATGTCCCATTTGGTAATTTTCAGAATTGAGGCTTTTCTAAAGTGTTTCCCCTCCTTCCAGTGAAATAAAGTATTTTTCTTTAAGCCTAAATGGAATTTTGGTCCATTTGGAGAGAAGGGAAGAAAACTGCTTCTGTTAGATGTAAAATATATTCTAGCGTGCTATGTTTAATTGGCCATGAGAAACCACCTAGCTGGTCTCCAGCCTGTTTGCTGTTTATGTTTTGTTCCTCTGTCAGTACGGACCTTGCAATCATTGATGTAGTCATCTACGTAGCATCCGAGTGAGGACAGAAATGGCTAACATCTGTGGTAAGAGACAAGGACTGCCTGTTTATGTACCTAGGTAACTAGTCATTAGTAAATGCTCAGGTCCTCTTTCCAAACTTTTCTAAACAGGCTTCTGTTTCTCTGTTGCTCTTAACAGTTTGTTGTAGCATCTAAGGAATGAACTGTGTTCGACTGAAATGGGATCTTTCAGACAGTTCATCTGTTGTCAGTGTATGATTGATGGCCCTTTGGTCTGCTACGCTGTGGTGGTGTAGGTCAAAATTAGGGATCTCGATAGGTTTTCAGCTGTTGTACTCTCATTGCATAGCAATTACAGTTTTCCCCATCGGTAGCTAAATGCAGGCATGGGGTCATTGCCATTTTTCTGCAGTGGATCTTACTTTAATCTAAGCGTTCATCTGATTGAAGGCTGCTTCGCAGGAGGTAGTCCTTGCATCTCTCCAAGAACTTATGAAAAACTTTTTCAGCAGTGAGGTTTTGGGCAGCAAGTGTTTTGCTACTTTATTCAATGCCTTGGCTGTTTTACAGCTTTTGGGTGAAGTTTCAAGTGTCAGTCTAAAGCTATGAAGTGTATGGTATTTATTCAATGAAGAAGACTGTGTCACTGCAGCAGAATCGCAGACAGATTTACGGTCTGAGGTTATTGATCCAAGTCTTTGCTTGCTTACTAGGTTTGAAGGTGCTTTGAAGAAGCAGCAGAGTCAGAAGTCACTGCTCCCAGGTCCTCTGTAATACCCTAAATATTAGTAAAAGCAGACTGTCCTTGGAGAAGCTCCTCTGTTTTCCAAATCTGCCTGAGAAGAAAAAAAAAAAATAATAGAAAAGCTGGTGATGAATATAAGAAATTTGCTGTTGTTTCCTTCCTTTGGTCATTGTTTAATATGTAAAGTTGGCTTGGTTTTCTGATGTAAAGGCCTTGAATTCCTAAATATTGATCAAGGGTGCCCACACTGTATTAAGCATGGATTGTAATTGGGTTATCTCCAGTCCTTAAATTATTTGGCCAATTTATGCATTGTGTATAACAGCTTGTTTGACTAGGCATTTGGGGGAAATTTTAGAGGAAAAAGCTGGCTCACAGTTAAGGCAAGACTGCCTTCCATCTCTGAGACTGGGTTTGATTGTATCTCAGACTTTCTGTGTGACATTGGGGAAGTCACATGCAAGGAAATCTCGTAGCTTAAATCCTCGGACGGGAGGAGGAACTTTGAAGACAGAACCAGTTATGCTTCATTTATGCTGATGAGACTTTAAGCACACTGAGTGTTTCTGTACTATTCAAATACTGTTCTTCTGTTGCGAAGTATTACAACCCACATCTGATCCAAGGGCAGGACTCAGGAAATGTCAGCTTTTTTCTGAGGGGTACTTGCGGTCTTAAAAGGCAATAGCAGTTGTTCTCGGTTGAGAGAACAGTAATAATAGGAGGATGAAGAAGAGCTTGTGACATGTTTTTGTGAAGTGTCGTATGAAGTAGTTCTTTTGCTACCTTTGAATGCTGCAAAATTGGAAAACCTAAATACGTTAACAATGTCAGATAACCACAGAGAACTGGTAAGAGTGTTCTGTGGCCATCCAAGTGCAAGCTGCATTCCAGGAGGATTTGTTAGAAGCTTTGGCCATGTGTAACTGACTTGCTGACAGGGCAGCAGCAGTGAGAGACAAGCCTGTCCTACCGTGAGGCCTCTGCCTTGTGGAAAGCTAATTCAACACTTGGGCCCTGGGAGGAAAGATGGGGCATCTCTTACCCACTACCCTATTTATCAAAGTTGCCTTGTGTTTGATGTGGTCAAGGCTACGTTGTGTCCTCTCTCTGACACTGCTGGCAGATCTTAAAGTTTGTGGAATCCTGCTCATCTCAGATGCACTGTTCATGGTTCCCCAGTTCTTCTAGGGACTCGTTAAATTCATGTGCCCTCTCTGTGTTTTCACAAACACAGGCTGAGCTGGACGATTCCCAGTTTGACCGCTCAAGCTGTAGGAACTCAAAAATCTTCTCTTGTCCAAAATGGACTGTAATTTTGTTCGTGACATCCGACTGCACTGTTCGATTGGGAGGTTGACGGCACTTCATGTATTTTGCTGGAAGTCCTAATTTTGAGATAAATCATGCCTCCTTGGAGATCTGCCATCACAAACAGAAGCAGAACTGGAGGTCACAGTTTGTTTTCAGAGTGGCAGGATATTGCCGTATTTGAAGGGTTGAGATAATAGACTAAACTTTTCTGCAAGGTGCAGCGCAGGGATCAGAATTTGGGGTCTTCTGTGTACATCTGGATAATACCCTGTACTCTTTTGATGTGCATGCATGCTTTCTGTTGCTTTTCATGGAATGGGTCATAATGAATGACCGAGAAAAAATGCCAACAAAGCAAAATTACCAGTCTGGATCTGGATCTGTAAGAATGAAACTTTAAAGAATTGCTGTAGGTTTCGGCAGCGTTTTTGGAATGTACTGCTGTACACATCATTAAAATGCAGAAAGTTTGTTTGTCCTTCAACTTTGCAGGGATCAGAATTGAGCTAACTAAGGGTTCTTTGAACGTACTGTCAGTAATTTGCCACTGCAGCTGAGAAAAAAATGATACGGTCTTGCACATGGCTGTACTCAGCAACTGTGGTGAAAAAGACTTAAAATTAGCTGGATTTGTAAAATGATTGAATTTAAACAAAATTAATAATGAGCACAAGAACAGTGTATCTGAAATGGCAGTTGGCAAGATCAAATTGAGGCAGGATTCTGTTTTCAAATTAGTAAATCTCCTCTCTAAATCCACGCAGTTATATGCTTACAACTGGGGTTTTCAGTTGGCCAGCTTTGGGTCTGGATAGACATGTAACTACTGAGGTACGCACAGGGCTTCAGGTGGCTGTGTGACTCCCAACATTTGTTATTTTACCATCTGTTCATCTTTTGCAAAGTAAGAGTATGAGGTGGGCAGAGTTTGGAGGTTCCTCTCATATTTTTCAGGAGCCCGTAGCAGACTGGGCAAGTTCATTTAAAAAAACATAAAATAATTTAAAAAATCCACTGGGGGTTACTAAAACCACATCTGGCTTAGAAAGTCCCCAAACTGAAAATGATGAAAGGATGGGAGCGTGCAGGGGAACAGTCTCCTATTTACCTGTGTTATTTACTCTTCTTAAGGTTTATGGCTGCTGCTGGAGACAGGATGCTCATGTAGCTGAGCTGAGCTGGTAGGACTCTCGTGTTTCTAGGGATATCAAACAAAACACAAACCCTGCAGCACATGGGCCACTTGAGACCCAAGCCAAACCATAGCTGAGAGAGAGCTCTTTATCAAATCATGCTCTAACTCTTTTAGTATTGAAATGTGAGGGAGATGGAGCACTGTATGGTGTGACGAGCCTTCGATGGTGTCCAGAGCAGAGGGGCTGTTTTCTTGTTTTCCTTTGTTCTTTATTTCATCAGTTAAGCCTAGAAGTATCACCATTGACTTCAGTGGAAGCAAACTCTGAGGAGATAAACTTTGTCCCAGTATATTGGCAATGTGCTAGTGTTCTGGAGATATGCTTGCTCAGTTAGATTTGTTTTGGCCTTCATCCTGGTGCATGGAGTCTCACTTTTGTTTGTTTCTTGTTAATGTCAAGCATATCTTTTTTGAGTCCAAAGTATCTTTTGGCAAGGGCATTTCCTAATGTTTTGGTACTAAAGAACTTCTTGTTATGGCATGGTCAGCAAACTAAGCCTAAACAAAATCTGTTGATGCTTCTGGTATTAGCAGCAGCCTGCAAAAGTCCCTTTGCTTCTCCAGCCTGGATTCCAGTTCCTCTTCCATATCATAGCCAAACCAGGAGGCCATCTGCCTTCCCGTCTGTCTGCATGGTCTTTTGCCAATGCTGTCGCTCTCCCCTTTGGGATACCACCAATGCTTTGGGAGCAGAGTTCTTGTGGAAAAGCTTGGAAGTGCCGAGGAAGTCTGTTGGTGCCAAGGTGAGAGGGGTGCTGATGCACACCCTGCCTCTGTCTGTGTTGTACCCTGTGATACCTTGGTCCTTGTTCTGCCTTCAGCTCTTGTAAATGCATTGAGAGATCATGGAAGTATTGATTGAGCAGCTTTTATAAGTGCTGAGTTTATGTTGCAGTCACTGTACGATATTAGTAAAAATAAATTGCGTTTGGACCAAAATGCTTGTTTCTGTTTTCTGAGCATTTTACGTTATAAAAATACCTTTAAAATTGCCTTTAAGTTGTGGAAATTCATCAGTTTGGCAGCTGCCTGTGTCACTTTGTTTTTATCATGCCCTTTCTTCTAGAGAAGCCTTAATCCTTACACCAGGCATGTTTTGGTAGGGCTGAGCCAAGACTGAATGTAGCCCTTGCTTCATAGGGTGGACTAAGTTATTTGGCACTTGAATAAGAATTGCACGTAAGTAACACAAACTGTTTGATAAATAGTATGAAAATTGATATTGTTGCAGGTAGGGTGGACCTAGGGCTGAATGTTACAGCTTGTTCAGCATTCCTTTTCATTGCGTCTAGTGAGATGTGTGGCAAACAAGCAGTTAATCACTTTGGAAGCACTGTAGATGTTGGTGGGAAGACTAAGCGTGTTACATGTGGGGTTGGTCCTCTAAACAGTCTCCACTCCAATGATCTCAGCAGGCATCAAGCCTTACCTCATGTAAGTAACATGACATATAGTGTCTTTGGTGTTAGGAACTGTGTGCTGCTGTACGTTGAGGTGAGTCATTGGTGCTCGTCAGAATTAGCGATGACTTAACTGAAGCTGCTGAAAGGCAGCTCTAATTCACAAGATGAAGCGAAGAGCAATAGTTTGTGGCTTGGGTTTGATTTCAAATGGATTTGCCATGCAGTAAGGTACCTACCAGAGATGGGTCTGACAGCTTTGTAGCGCTGTGTGGCAGAGTTTGACCTCTGAATTTTTGGGTTTGATGTGTCAGATCTGGCACTCAACAGAACAAAACTGGACCTAGAGCAAATTCCATTTGACTTGATTTCAGTAAAAGAGAATGTAAATTGGATTTCTCTTTAGCTTCTATATCAGCCACCTCCAGGAGATCACTCTACCTGCTGTTCCTGGCCTTCATTCAGAGCTGAGAAAGGAAAGGTGGATCTTTAACGAATAACTGCACTCTATTGATACCCCTTGCTGAAGGGGGGAGTTATGTTTCTCTGTAATATTTAGGCTCCTCCAGGCCTTTGGGATGGTTTTACTTCTCTGACTTGCTCTAAGTGATGCTGATGTACCTTCCTGCCCCCCTGCAACTTGCCTGGCTGACAGGAGGTACCATGCAAACATCTGCTTTTGGCAGCTCTCCTCTGGTTTCAGGGTTTTACCCATTCCCCACTTCAAAGAGTACCCCTGCCAGCACCCGACGGCACCCAGGCGTTTCTAGCACCGAGCCCCTTGCAGAGGTAGGGCCCGGAGCTGCCAACGCACGTGGCTGCTGGAGCTGGAAGCTGCCCTGCGCGGGAGAAGCCTTGCCTATACCTCTCTCTGATTAAATACCATGCGGGAGTACAGATTGTCCTGTTTGGTTGGTTGGGTGGTGGTTTTTTGTTTGGTGTTTTATTGTTTGTTTGTTTTTTACCAAGGGAGCTAAGAGGTAAATGGTTATTTTAATTATCCTTGTGGTCTGGATCCAGAAATATTCTTTCACTGGCAAAACCTAGGAGACAAGTCAGGCTTAAAAAAAAAAAAATCAAAGCTTTTGCACTGTCTCTTGCTTTTCCTCTGACTGTTACTTATTTTTCTGTCTTTTTCTCACTGGCTTGTCAGACCTGCTAGCAAACCTTGAACAGGCTGTTGTAGCTTTCACCCAAATAAATTCTTTTGGGACAGACTTAGCTTTAGAGCTGTTGTGAGCAGGTCAGACAGGCCTCGATGCTTGGGGGAGAATAAACACTGTGCTGTAATTCACTCTCTTTCAATAGAAGGCTTAGCACAACAGCAAGCTTTACTGCTTTCAGCTTATGATGTGCTCTGGTAGAGATGGTGAGCATATTTTTAATTTTTAACCTCCTCTTTGAGGCTCAGAGGTGACACTTGCTATCTGTCTCCCCAAACAATATGACATTTTGATAAATGACTTATGTATTGTCAGCCTAATACAGTATCTTTCTTTTAAAAATGTTTTAAATGGCAAAGCTTTTTATAGTTCTGTAGCTGCCAAACACAAAACTCAGACATAAACTGAGCAGACTATGGTTCTGACAAAATAACGCCAACGCAAAAGTTTTCTGCGTATCAACATTTTCTGCTTCATTTCACTTTGCAACTCTCTGTTGCACACGTATCCTTTTTCAGCATGTGGAACCGTGGAACTGAAACAGATTTTCAGTAAATTTCTGTATTGTATGTAAAAAAAAAAAAATTAGCTCCACATCTCAGAGCAATTTTTTTCTGTATGTCTAGCCTATAAACCAGTAAGTCTGTTTTGTAGTATGTCCATGTGGATTAGCTCTGTTCAGCCTTGTAAAACATGTAGTTAAGGCTTCACTGTGTTTCTCAACATAGGAAGGAATTGATTATTTCAAATACAGCAGTGTTGTCTTCTCCTGGGCAAGACATCCTGAACTTTAACACTTTGGCTTGGGTAATGGATTTGTCACTTCGCCTGGTGGTTAAATTCATTATGGAAACTATTAAACTCTGTTTGATCTTCATTTGAAGGGTTTGATGTTAAACCTGCAGGTAATTTTAGCTGAGATTATTTACAAATGAGAGAATGGATTATACGTGCCAAATACTATCATTTTTGGAAGTGTCCAGATTATTAAGCGTTTCTGTTGTCAGGATGGTCTAAGCCTGTAAGTAGGGCAGGGGCTGGAGAGAGAGGGAGGGTGTTTTATTAAAAGGCCTCTTGATTTAGATGGGGGGGAGAAGTAAAACCAGGGATTTTCATGTTCATAGACCTTCTTGTAGCAACTCAATTTTTTTATTCCCAACTAAATCACATTAAAAAAACCAACAAAAAAATCCACCCAACCTAAAACCTCTCCCTGTTAGCTGTTTTGTACCTCACAGGGAATTAGATGTGTTGCCATTTGTGTCTGTAGCTCATTGCTGGGATAAAACAACTGTGTCTGTAAATCAGATCGCTTGATTACAATTATTGGAGGGACAAGGCCCTTCTCTCCTCTGATACGGTATAAAGGCTTCTAAATCTCGCTGTAAAATGAGCAAAATTAAAAAAAAAATTACTTTCTGAAGTGCTAAGTCTGAATACTGTGGAAAAAAATAAATATAATCTAAAAATGTGTTGTATCTCTCATTGATTTGGATTGTTGGTTTTTTTTTTAACAGACCCTCTTTATAAACAACAAACTGCTGGGAGAGCAAACCATTTGCACTAGTGCAATGTGCACAAAGTCTGGATTCCAGCCGACCCTCTTGTAGGGAAGAGAAAAGAGTTGTGCAATGGTTGCAGGAGCGTGAAAGACGCTTGTGCTAGACTAGTTTAGCAGTTCAGGTGGTTTCTGGGTGAGAGATGCAGTTTGCGTGAGAGGATCTCAAAGTATTTGAAGTGAGGAGGATGTTGGGAAGAAGAATGGAAAACTTCTTTCTTCCCCCAGCATGTAGCAAATGGTTTGGCTTGATGGGTGACAGTGATGGAAAGCAGTGACAAATGTGACTGTGTGCTCCAGGTAGATGCATCTACGGAAAAACCTTCCAAGCATAGGTTACTGCTGATTGTAATGCAGGATGGCGTGCGTTCTGCAGTGTCTGTTACTTTATATTCACTAGTGAATTTGCTTACATTGGTGTCTTACGGGCTTGTCAAGTAAATCACAAACACAAACTTAGCTGCTCAAAGGTAGTAAAAGAGATTTTTTTTTGTTGTTTCTTTTCTTTTCTTTTTTTCTTCCTCTCAACTTTGGTGGATTTTCAGTGCACATACCACTGGGACTTGTTTCTCATTGCACACACGCAATAGATTCCTCTTAGGTTTGGTAAATTGCCCAGGTTGTGATGTGCAGCAGTATTTATTAGAAGGAGACATATGTGACATGCCTTTCACTCCATGTGCTGATGCCAGCAGCTTTTACTGGCTTATGTCTAGGGGAAAAAAAAATGCTTGCAACAGCACAGAGATCTCCCTGAGCATTGCGCTCTGGTTTCTGAGAGGCAGCATAGGCTTAAGCCATTGGGAGGCTTTCTGCTGATTTCGGTCAATTTTGCATCGAGCCTTTTTTGTATTTAGGAATAAGCAACTGCGCCATTCAAGGTGTAAGACCATTTGATCACGAAAGGATAAGATTAAAGGTGGTATAGTGTGAAATTTCACCATCTTGCTCTGTTAGCAGATAGTAATTAAAATGGAAGCATATATGAAAAATTGTGCTTATTAATTGTTTAAGCCAAAATCTCAAAGCAAAAATTGAATCTGCTGGTATCATCATTTTCTACTGATAGAGAATCATGTGAAAGCTCCAGCTGCTTCCATGTGTGTCCCAAAAATCAAAAGCACTTTTTAGTACTCTTTATTTTAGCATTATCTTTCTTACGAGCTTTGGAGCGACCAACTTGATGATGCCTTTCCAATGCCAAAAGCTGTCCTCTGACATGCAGGCAAGAGGAGCTGGACTTCTTCAGAAGAGCTGCTGGAGGTAATAAGAGGGCACTAAGTGAGATACCTTGGAGAGCTTGAAGCTGCCCTGGAGGCTTCTTGTAGCTTAATAAAACTTACAGAGGTGCCTTTGAATTGTGACCTTCCAAATGTCCACTGGTCAAGGGTAACTGGGATTATGAAACCAGAATGAATGCATGACTGATGCTTGCTGAAACTGGGCCACTCTCCCTAAAGGCAAGTAATTGTTTTGGATTTAACATGTTAACTGTATTTGAAGTTATCTTATAACAAAGTCACTTCTCTTACAAACAGAAGAGAAGTGAAGCAAAGGTCCTGTAAGGCAGCAGCAAGACTCTGGCTGCTGCTGGAAAATAGGTTTGGTGTTGGCCACTTTTTAAAAGTTAATTGCACCTTAAAGATAAGCTTTAATGGATTTGGCAGTGAGAGTGCAACTGTAACCAGATCTTGTTGTTTTGTACAAGTGCCTTTCAGGTTTCTCTGCAAGGTCGAATGTTCTATTGACTGGCAGCAGGACTGCTTTGCTTGTGGGAATGTAACGGGCATTTGGTGGAGTTGCAAAGTGAGTTTCCCACTGAAGCCAAACATAAAAGTGTATGAGAGTCCCGCAGTTTCACTTCCTGCAAAGCTGGAAACCCTTGGAGAATTTATTAGGGTTTTCTGCAGAGAAAGAGGGATGTTAATCTTATTTGACTTACAGAATCATAATATTTGCACTTCAGTTTGTAACACAGAGCAAGAAGTTTTCAATTAGTATTTCCTGAGGAATAGCAAATCCAGTAAAGTGGATGCTTTTAACTTTTTATTTTTTGTCAGAGAATAAATAAAGCAGCTCACACGACCTTAAATGTTCCACAGTGGTGGAGCAGGGAAAAAGAGCAGTGAACATGGTTACAGATCTACTAGGAAGCAGAGAACAGCTGAAACCATTCTCAAGTCTTTCTCAGTGTCTCTGCTTGACATCATCATAATTTAATCTCTGAACTATAGTACTGTATCAAGTGTGCTTGTAGGAGGCATAAACTTCAGCCTTGTTGATAAAACAGTCACTTGGTCAGTTCACCACTGGTTTTAATTTTCCTAGTGTTGCAAAATTTTTCTCAAACTCTGAGCTGATTGCAATGAATCCTAATCTGGGGCTGAAATCAAATTTGCTTCAGGTCCTCTGAGCCTCTTCTCTTTCAGGTTCATAGTAATTTCAGGTTTGTAGTAATTTCATACTATGGGAAGTGCTTTATTCTTCTTAAAAGGAGGCCAAAGTCCTTACATTTTTCCCCAATAAAAGATCTAGGTGGAAACAGAAGGCATGCCTTGAGGTACCAGTATGTGGGAGAGGAGATCTGAAAGCTTATTCTTTAGAGAGAACATCTATATACATGTTTGGTAATTCAACTAACAAATATGAGGTGAAGAAAAAAGATACTAGAAGTTGTAAAGATGCTTATTTGTTGCTCTACAAATTAAGAAATATTTTCATTATCTAGAATGCACCACTTAAGTTTAGAATTTTCTCCAACTTGAGCCTGAAGTGGAGACACAGATTACTTTTTCAGTCCAGTGAGGCTGTGGTCAGACACATCGTCCCTGGCTGTGGTTGCCAGATTGTGGCAAAATATAGGAGCTGTTGAGTTTGAACACTGAGACTTGAAAATGAAGAAAATAATGTGACTGAGAGAAGTACTGGTGGTTTATTATTTCTTATTCCTAATTCTTGGAGCATTCAGCACATAATATGACTTTCAAGGCATGTGTCATTCAGCCTCTGCTTCTCTTTAATGAGATTTAGGCATTGAAGTTCAAGCTATGGGAGTCCTGACACGCTCGCTGCGTTACACCTGACACTTTTGAGCTCCGTTGTGTTTCTTATCAAATAGTTATGGAGGGCAGTTTCTGAATCGCTGATACGCATTTGAGAAAGGATTGGGCAGTCATGGGCATCATGTTGGCATATTATATTTCACGTTGAGTTTTGGAGCACTCTTCTGAGACAGGGAAATAGAGTTATTCTCGCTTCAGTGGGGAACTGAATTTAGCTTGCCCAAGGTAATATGGGACGTTTGTGGCAGACCAAGTAAGTGAACATGAGTCTCTCCAAATGAATTCCCTAACCGGTCAGCCAGCAGGCCTGTTTGCTCAGTTGTCTTATCATAGCATCGTTTATCTGTACCAACAATGATCTCAACCACAGCCTGTTAGAAATCTCATACATGCCATCAAATATGCATTGTTTTATAAAATGAAAAGCGTTTTGTGAAACATTTCCCAAAAGCTGTGTGCAAAGGAAGCGAGCACTAATAAGCAGCTGGGTTTTTTTAAATTCTGTTTACCAGAGCGCACTTCATTTTTTCCATTAATATGCTTAGTTAATCGCTTAAAATTTCAGATTTTATTACATAACAGTTCAAAACTTCCAGTCACGCTGTGTATAAGTTACAGATGCCAATACCTGTAAACTTGAGGTAATTACCTTGTCTACATTACTAAAGTGATACTTCAAAGAGAGACCCAAAATAAGGTAAATACTTACGCTTAAAGCTAGCGGACCAGAGATCTGGGTGTGATGTGTGGTCCCCCTGCGGCTGCTGCTTAAGCATCTGATGGGACAAATGCTACAACCAGGGAGTTCTTAGAAACTGAGAGATTATTGGCCTGACTTTCCTCTCACTTTAGTTAATGACACCTTCCAGCAAATGTCTAGGACTAGATCCAAAGCAGATTGAATTTGATGGGAAACCAGTGAGTAATTGCAGCCCTTTGCAGTAAGGTTTTCAGAGTTATAGCCTTATTTGCTTCATATTGTTTAAGAAAGTGCTTTGCTGAACTAGGGCATAGGTTTTTGATTTAGTATCCCACTGCTGTAAGACGATGGGTGTCTTCTGGCCAAAGCCTATCTGAGGAATGGCTTTATAGCAGCACAGCTGGGTTGTAAACAAATGGTGATGCACTTCTGCCCTGCATTCAGAGGGAAGAGAAGCAAAATTAAGAAACGATAATGTATCTGTATTATTGAGTACCAGACAGAAGAAAATTAACTGTAAAAACGAAATGAATTTTCAGGAGGAGGTTCAGACAGTTTATAATGTCTGCAGTTGGCATTTGCTATATTAAATAAATGAGAAGAAAAACACAATCACTTCAGGTGTTAAGAGTTTTGAGTGTATAAATTTGCTTTCAGCTTTGCACTGCTGAGGTCACATGGAATTTTTTCATTGAATCACTTTCTTGCTTTAATTTAAAAAAAGAGGAGCAGAACAGTGGATGAAAGGAAAGTCCTGAAGCAGTATGACAGACCCTTATATTAGTGGTGGGTTTAGATCCTACATTCTTTAATGCTAGTGTAGGAGTTAGACCATGTACTGTGCAGTAGCTGAGCGGTTTGATTAAAGTATGATTGATTAAATAGACACATTAAGGGTGTTTGGAGCCAGGAGAGCAAACCTTTTCTCCTCCTCAAATAGTTAGATGTTAAATTTGGGTTCACTTCATCTTGGTGCAAAAGTACATACTCTGATACACATTGTTGACAATTCCCTTGACCCAACTCCCTTGTTCCTAGGTTTGGGAAGTTAGGGGAAAACAAGCAAAGTGTAGCAGTAACAAAGAGCATAAAAGATAAAAGGAATAAAACCCCACAGCCATGGCAAACTTGGTCTCTCTTCTACATACCAGACACCTTTGCAAGTAAAAAGTCTGTGTATTTCTCGAAAAGAAAACTGAGATCAGCAACATTATGTAAATGTTTGGGTTTTGATCCTACAGGTCCTTGGATGCAGTGCTTACAGTCAGGAAGTGGAATCCTACCTTCTTGATCCGTATAGAAAGACTGATACCTGATAGCGGGTTCAGGATGATGCACAAATTCTGAGATCTGGTGGGAAAATTCAGTGGTAGAAAGATTTGTGAATAATATGAATGCGGATGACCACATCTGTGTAAAAAGGCATGGATTTTCAGTGAGGACAAAAATAAACCTAGAATGTTTGCTTCATGCTGAGTCTTAGCAATGCTGTTCCAACATAAACGTAATTTAGAAGTTGTTGGCTTTTGGAAAAAACTGATTTTTTTGTGTGTGTCTTTAAGTTATTCAGGTAACCTCAAGCTTTGCAGAACTGCTTTCTTTTGTCTGGAAAAAGGCTTGGGGAAGCATCAGGGCAACTTTTATGCAGAAATTTTGACCGAGGCCAGCATAATGGAATAGGGAAGTGCCTGATCCTATAAATGTACATGTAATAAGAAGCTAATTTAAAATGTGCAACTACAGGGGCACTCCTCTGCACTTACCACAACGTTTTAGTCTGAAGTAAGATTTTGATAGGAATAAAATATACATCCCCAACAGTATAGGATTTGAGCAACTTTTAGTGTAATTTGGATACTCATCAAAGTAGAACTTTACATGAAATTTGTCTGAAACCATTTTTGGTTGGGGTTGGGGGGGGGGTTGTGGTTTTTTTTTTTCCCCCTAAGCAAGCACATACATGTGCTTGGAGCATGATTTTTGGCAAAACCTGGCCTCTGAGTCCTGTTTCACCCCTGCTGTTCTCTGAAATGAAAACCTTTTATTCTCCTGCAGGAAGAGGCATTGCTACTGCTGTCTGCAAAACATCAACATCTTCTACATCATGCTAAAATCACTCTGACCTCTCAGCATATGATAACTTTTAAAGAATGTTCAAAGGCATATCGTTATGTTATATTCTGAAGTTAAGAGACTGAATATGTCTTGTCATGTAACTAGTTTGTTAGGTGGGCATCAGTTAATTTATGGTGCTTCTTAGCAGCCAGTAATTCATACTTCAGTTCATGTATTCTGGTGGTGGACAAATGACGTGTTTACCTACTTTGTATTAACCCATTATTTTGTGCACTTCTGTATTTTAGTTAAAAACATTCATGTGAAGCAATAACAGCTTTCAGGTGTTGAGTTTTGATTAGTACGTTTTGGATGGATTTGCACAAGCCATCTTTTTTAGAGTTCTCCTTTTACAAATATTGGATATAGATTATGAATGGAGATGCTTGGGAAACACATCTGTAGCTTTAAGCCTGAAGCTGCTTTCTGTGGATAATCTGTAACGCTTTTGAGAAAAGTATGAAACATTTCCATGCTATTAATATAACCTTATTTTGAATATGACATACATGTCAGAAAGGTATTTTAATCTAATGGGTTTTTATCATCAGGAGTACAAGATAGGAGATGAGAAGCAAAATCTCTGTCCTATAATAAAGTGAAGAGTGATAACAAAAGCAATTTGGTGTGTTGCCTTTGTCTATACTGTACTTGGACTGGCTTGGAGGAACCCAGGTCTTGGTTCTGTCTGTCCATTGATGCTGATAAGCAGCCCAACTCCAGCTTGCTTGTGAACCTGAAAGACCCTCGTGCAGACCCTTTGATGAAGAAACATGTGGTTTTGTCTGTTGGCTTCAGGTCACTGAAACAAGGATGAGAGAGACAGGGACCTGAACCTCACAGTGATCTGCTGCCCGACAGCAGATAGACTTACGCTTTAGTGTATGGTAAAGCACAGACTGTACTTTGGACCTTTCCTTAGTCATAGCAGCCTGATCATCCTGGTAATGCTCCCTACAGGGCTTTTGAGGGTGAACAGGTTGGGCAAGCGGTGAAACAGGCCTTGAACATGGCTTTTTAGAAGTCATTGTAGAAGGAGGTGGTATTTCTGTTTCTGAAATATTGTATAAAATATTTTTGTTTCCAGTTAGTTTACTGTTCTACATCTTTAAGCAAAAAATAAGCTTCTCAAAATGAATAAAAGAAAAACTGCTCCTGTACAGTGCGGAAGGGAGTGAAGTCTGCATAATGCAGTTTACAGGTATAAAATACCCTATAGCTGCAGCGCAGTGTACTTTGCCTCTCCATTCTGTGTCAGTGGCTCTTTGAGTTTGCAGCATATTAGTACAGATACGGGTAACTTGTGCCACCCTGAAGGCATGGAGAGGATCACTCTGTTAAACTTTACTGATTTATCTCAGGAAAGCAAAGGTAGAATGAATACCTATGCCTCTCTCTTGCCCTTTGAGGTCTGAAAAAGTGGTGAGAATTTAGAGTCAAGTTTAAGATTTGAGAGATTTTCTATTCTAGCAACCTGTTCAGCTACCAGGAGAAGAAGAGAGAAACCATTTTTTAATCCAGATGCTTTTTGCCACAAAAAAATTCATTCATTAGATGTGAGTATACAACTACTTTAATTGCCCACGGTTTACTGAGCTTTCTGATACATCTAGAAACACCTTAGGAAAACGTCTGATTTGAATTGAGAATTTTCCATTAGAAATACCTGTTTGTCTTCCCTGTTCTTCATCAGAGAGCAGGTTTTGGTAGTATGATGGTGTTAAAAGAAGTGTTTGTAACCCTTTAACAATTTTTGAGCGTAGGTGTTGTAGATAATAGCATATAAGCTCTTGGGGAAATGGTGGCCATATGCTTTTTGCAAGAGGTTAAGAGGTTTCTGTGTGTGTAATATCCAGGAATGTTGTAGCTTGACCTCTACAATCAAAATCAAATATGATGTTGAGATGGGTGATACATCCAGGTAATCTGCCAGATCTCAACTGTTTTGTGATCACTAGCAGCCTTCCTTGGACTCTTAATTGACAAGCACATCCTGATACTCCTTTAAAACCACAGCTGATGGTGGCTTTGCCATGTGAGCTAGTCTTAATGACATAATTAAATGTCTGCATTCATAATCTGGTTATGGTCTCTTAATACAGGCTTTATAGCTCCAGTTCATTCTGTCTCATGGGAACACTTCCATCAACAGATTCTGTGAGTGGGGATGCTTTGAATGTTGTGTTCTACTGGATTCCTGCTCATGTAAAAACTCCAGAAACCCCAGATGACATACATCAGGTGTAGGCAGTATCTGTACTAACAAATTAAGAATGGTCTTGGGTATGCTTTTCCACTGAGGCCATCTGCAAGGTCTGCATGCACACTACAAAACTCTTGCCCTTCAAATCAGTGGGTCTGTGTGCTGGGTACGGTCTGTGACCCATCGTAACTCCCAAATGGCCAACCTAGGAATCGCCAGTCCTATAGACAGGACGGACTGCTGCAGGAGTTTTGAATCTGTTACTGGGAGACATCCTGGGTTTTCAGTTAAAATACAGTATTGGTAATTGTAGCTTCTGATGATCAGCAGCTGTTATGTATTTATTTAATTATTCCCCTACACTTGTTTTTAATATAGTTTGTTATGAAACTGCAATTCTACTTTTGATATTAACAAAAGTACAATTTAGGTTCTGTTAGCAAAGTTTTCTTTAAATCTCTGTGCAGACTAGGGTTTTAGTTCTACAGCTGATTTACAGCTTGCCTGTAGTCTTTCATTTCATTTTTTCAGCTAGGCAGACTTTTTGTTCATACTGGGTTTGGGGGGGGTAATGTTTTGTGTTTGTTTTGGTTGTCCCCCCCCCAACTGGTTGATAACCGCAGAATCTCATTTCTTCTGTTACATGCATTCTACTTTGAGATTGGTGCATGAGTCCCACTATGAACCACTTCTAGATGGAAGTAGAATTTCTTTTTGGAGCAGAATCTATATCTAATTCTATTCTTGAAATACGAGATATGCAAATGCACTTCACATTGCCTTACTGTTCTTGATGATGTACCTCAGTTGTGCTGTTGTGCCTGTTTCTGTTGCTTTGGAATAGGATGTGCCAATTATGAATTACTCGTGTGTGTGTGTGTGTGTAACAGCATCTTGCTTTAGTGGGACTTACAAAGTGGTGGCTAAAAGCTTAGAGTATGAAAATGTGCACTGGCCCGTTTGAGCGTCAGTACAACTCCGTTTCCCCAGACTTCTGTGCCGGCACCTTTTCAGTGTGAATCCAGTGTGGTCTGTATGACAGCTGCTTGCTGGTTTTTACAGTAGTCCAAAGCAGAGTCAGAGTTGAAGACCTCTTGTGCAACAAAGAGGGATTTCCACCCACATTTTTAAGGAATTCTTTGGAAATTTTATTTCTTGTGGGCTACCTCAACGTTGGTGAATCATGCTGCACTAAACCCACAAATTACAGCTTGGTTAAGTGGTCTAGAGTAAACAAAAATTTCCAGTATTTGAAGAAGAATTTGTGACCCTGAAAGTTTGTCCGTTTTTTTTTCCCCCGACTGTATTGATTGGCATAGGCAAGCAAAATGGGAATGATTGACATATGCCAGAAGCGTTTAGTTCTGATGCTGAGAATGGCAACGCATATGGTTAATCCAGAAATGGTTAATGCATTTGCCGAGCGTTTCTAAGTGGAACGTTGTTCATTGCCCCACGATGTACTTTTCTCGTGGACTAGTCTTTCACAATGATTATTAGTATGAAAGCTGAGAAAGTATTTGCAGATAACTTTGTACAGTTACACTGATCTCTTTAGTTTTCAAACTTTATTATTTAAAATATTTAATTCTGTAATAATGTCTTTTAAATCTTGGGTTCTTAATTGGTTTGCAGTAACTAGTTACAGTTTATGGTATGCTGCTTGCTGCTTCTCATCTGAAGTGGGCAGCTCTGTCAGAGAGGAATGAAGAACCAGAGGCCATTTATGAGATCTGTTTTCTGGAACAGCGTTGCTTAGAACTCCCCAGCTTATGGTGATCGCAAGCACTCTTGGGGGTTTTTTTGGCCGCTTGATGGAAATGCCCTCCTACCTGCAATACCCATAAGGTTTGTGTGATTGGAAGGTATGTACAAAAGGTTTCCATAGAGATATCTGGGTGGAAACGGTCCCAAATACAAGGCAAGTAATCTGATGGACCTCCAAAAAGTAGTACTTCATCAGCCCCAGAATAAGTGATGACTTGTGTTTCAAATAAATAGTTCATCATCCTTCCAAAAAAGATGCCTGTCAAGGGAAGTATCTTGAGTGGTGTTCAGTAATCAGGTAATTGGTGTTCTGGAATTAATAAGCCAGGTTCAGAGAGAGTTTGGAAAGTTAGGTCTATCTTGCTTCACAGTTTTCCCTTCATCAGTGGTTTAAGCTCATTGCTTTATGTGGACACGGTCGACTCTTGCTCACCTTACTACAGAGGCAATCAACTTCAGCAAGGCCGGACAATCAAATTGGACCACCAGAGGCTGTAAGATCTTAAACTGCTGCAGCAATTATCTTCAGGGCCTTGTGACACACATTCTACCCTAAAGCAAATGTTCATGCTTGAACATAAAGCTTTACCACCACAGTGGTTCAGAGACCCTCAATGGACCCTCATCTGTGTTCTGGTACAACCCCTTCTGTGTCGATGTTTGGGTTTTGAAAGGGTTTGCTGCTCCTGCAGGGGCTCTGCTCGTTTGTAGAGTGTTGTCAAGTCTCCTTTCTACAAACAAAGGATGTGTTTCTGTATAAAAAGGGAAAAGACGTTTTGGGGTATTTTTTGCAGACAGATCTCACGTTCATTAAACACCAAGCAAAGCCCGCTGTCTTTATGCTTAGCAAGACTCAGTTCAGAAGCATTGTCAGGTGTTAGCGTGGGGTTTCAGACAGATCTGGCACAGGGATGGGGATCTAACTGAATGACGCACGCTTTTTCTGTGCTATGCTTCAGCATTTCAGAAAGGCATTCAGTTCTTAAATATGTTAAGCATCTTTCAAGAAGCACTGCAGCTTAGTTTCTAGCTTCACAAACTTGCGACACATCAGTTTTGTCTTGGCTGTTTTTTCTGAGGGAAACATGCATAAATCCTGTAAGTGCTGTTAGCTGGCTGCGTGTAAACATGTTAGTAGTAGAGAGTGTGTGATGGGGTTTATGCTGTTGTTCCGAAGGACGTTTGTGCCTTGCTAGTCTGCTCAGTGCCAGTTCACGTAGTCAGGCTCTTTTCTGTGTGCCTTGCTAGTCTGCTCAGTGCCAGTTGACGTAGTCAGGCTCTTTCCTTTAAGGACCTTTCATGGCCAGAGAGTTGCCCCACACGCAGAAGTTTGAGAGACATCCTGGTATATTTAGGAGTTCTCTTTGTGTGTGTACATAGAGGGAAAAAAACCTCCAAATGATGTAGCTGCTTTTTAATCTTGCCTCCTGTAGGGTAAAAATTCCTTCTGGAGAGCCTTGCATTAACAGTGGTGTTGCACCCAAACAGTTTCAAATTGCAAAAGCACTCTTTCATCATTACTTTTCAGCCTCTTCATCTAAAGCCATTCACACATGTTTCACTGTCGGGCATGCTCTTTCTGTAGCACTATCTATATCATGTTTGAGCTTATATCAGCATTTTTGCCTAGCTGTTGTGGCTGGAGCTACACGTATCTCAATTACCGAGCACACTCGAGTCAGCGTAGGGCTTTGTGGCCGATAACTGATGCTAGATGTTACTTGGCTCTGTCAGCAGGGTTTGGCTGGTCAAGCTGACTCTGTTCTGTCCTTCCTCCACCTACCCTCTGATTTGTTTTCCCCTGTTCCACAGCTTGGAAAGGAAAAATCTGAAAGTGAAGAAATCTCAGATTCTACTACTTCATTCCCAGTCCTCTGCGATTAGGAAATCCTAGTTCCCCCATGAATAATAACCAGCTCAGTGCAAAGCTTACTGTAGAGAAAGTGCAATATCACGTTGGTATTAAGAATCAATTCCATGATGTGCGGCTACTTGAGTCATTCCTCATGCTGTTTCAGTGCTTTATAAACTATTGGAACATACTTTTGCCTTTTCAGAGGATCTTGTTACAAGCTGCTACTTGGTAGTTGCAGAATTTTGGTTTCTGCACAAACTGTGTGGTAAGATCCCCTGGCACATGCCTTGGCTCTGCGATGAATTGGCTTTCAAGCATCAATGCTAAAGATGCCTGTGGAGAACGCCACAGCAAGAAACAGTATGAAAAAAACATAAGAAACTTGAACTTACTTAGGCTTTCTTTGCATTCTACCAACCAGATGGCTCTTCATATCCTACTTTCTCTTGTATCTCAGGCAGCTGGATAATTTTACTGCTTGGATATGTCTATGTGGCTTTAATTAGATGAGACCATTTATTCTAGTATCCTGTTCTCACCGTGACCAACAGCAGATACTGAGGGAAAAATAAGGACAGGCAGGCAAGCAAGCAGTGACAGTGCTTCCTGCTGCCAGTAGTTTGCATCTCAGGGACCTACTAGCTTAAATCATGGCATTTAATAGCCTTAAAAATAATTTTTTTTCCCCTATGTGTTGAATGCTTTTAAACTCCATATTCAAAGTAGTAACATACAAGGCAAAGAGGTCTTTAAGATGACTGAGTGTTGTGTAAAGAAATACCTCATTTTATTTTGAACCCGCAGTTTGGTGGTGGTGTTTGGTGCCTTCTTGTTCTATTAGAAGAAACTCTGGATAACCACAATTTCTCTCTCTCTCTCTCCAGGCAAAATATGATTTCCAGCAACTTCTTAAGAGAGACTCCTAGAGAATCTCAGTGCCTGAGGTGGTGATGGGATGAAGGCCTTGTGGTGGGGGGATGAAGGCTCTGCAGCAGGACAACATATACTAGCCTAATTCAGTTTCTCAAATTTAGGGACCAATTTCTAGGGCGAACTAGATAGGGTGGATATCTCTTCTTTATTATCAAGTTTTCTACTTTTTGTAATACATTACTAATGCTCAGATGTTCATGACCTCCTGAATCTCAACACTATTTTTTCCAGTGTGTGAGGGGAAGAGAATAATATAAGAGTCAGCAAATGTGGAATCCATTTGAAACAGTTTAGTTTTGAGTCACACCAAGGTTAAAAACCAACAAACAAACAAAAAATACCCCCCTAACCCCACACAAGATGATCACCAAAAATTAGCACATCTAAAATCAATGTATTTTTTAAAACTAATTGGTTCTGAGCCAGTTGCTTAAATTCTCATGGGAAATGAGTGGAAAATTTGAAAATAGATTGGAGACTTGATAGTGAATGAAGTGTGATGGAGTAGAGCTAGAAAATGAATTTGAAGTGTGCAGTTATATGAAGTCAATTTTCTCATTTAATAAGAAAATAACAACTCTAAAGCAATGTCTAGAATGAAGCTCTGCAATGGAAATTACTTCCATAAACTGAGGCTGTAACTTCAAGTGCATCACATAAGCACATATTCCACAGCCTCAAAACATACTTAATAAATTGATATGATAGAATTTCAATACAAATAGCTCTATGAAAGAGTAAACAACACTGTGGTGGTAAAGCTGCAGAGAGAAGCCTTAAGGGTCTTTACAGCAGTTTTTAGATGTTGGATGTTTTTTTAAATAAAAACTATGTAGAATATATTTTTTTTCTTAAGGAGACAATCCTATTTTATGTAATAATATACTCTGAGCCTGGCTCTAATTTCAAATAAACAAATAGCTGTGATGCCACAGGCTGGGCTTGAAGTTTCCACATATTTTGAAGTCGTCTGCTGCACAGCGGGCTCTGAGGATTCATTATTAGTTGGTAAGGGAATGAATGCAAAACCAGCAGGTTCATCCCCGCAGCCTCAGTGGAAACTGCTAGGATGTCCTGTGGAGCTGCAGGAGCAGACCCTAAAGCTCGTTTATGCTCCTAATCCATCTACTTTATCTTACTCGGCATTTTTTTTTATTCATCTGCTTCACCGAGGAGTATCTCTGAGCTGGGCTGAGTATCATGCTGGGCTTCAGTTCTGCAGAGAATGTGAAAGAAAATAAAACTGAAACCTGGAACGAAGGGAAAAAATTTGCTCATTGGGGTAATATGGAGATGGAAAGCCCTGTCCCTTCATTCAAAATTGTGGGGAGGTTTCTGCCATTACAGTGCTGGAGATGACACATGAGGATGAGGAGTCAGGGCAGCTGTGGGCTCAGCCTTCAGTATTGGCCTCAGAGTGACAGTGTGCCCATAAAGGTGCCTGTGAGGACCAGTATGACCAGTAGTACTCATCTGCTGTCTGGAGAGGTGCAGCTCTGGTAAAGCGTTCTTCAGCTTTGGCTCTAAAATACATTTCTTTCCTGACTGCATCATTTGTAACTTTAATCTGTCAACTATTGCACCCCAGGTACCTGAGCATCCCTCCCAGCACGTGCTTCCAAACTTCTTCTGCAGGCAGCCCTGTGGGTCTGTGCAATTTCAGCTGTCTTGGCTGTTGGTCATCACCGTGGTTGGGTTTTCTGGTTTGGATATTTTGATGTTTTGGGGTTTGTTTTGTTTTGTTTCGGTTTTTTCTTTCAGACTATAATTGGGGCCTGTGTTATGGTTGTCATAATTCACCTCATTTGCATCTGGGGAATTTGACCTAGAATTCTTTTTGCGGATCTCTGTTGATTTGTGGTAGAGTGCAAGAAAGTGAGCTGTTTTGTCCTGAAGCCTACCTAGAAGTTGGGAATCAGCTGAAAATTGTTAGTCAACTTTTCCACTAGGGCTGGTAGTGCTGGACAAGTGGTGAACCCAACGTCTTTGTGAATAGGCACAGCTAGAAACAGCCATTCAGTTCATAGGATCATAGAATAGTTTGGGTTGGAAGGGACCTTGAAAGGCCATCCAACCCGACTCCCCTGCCATGAGCAGGGACATCTTCAGATCAGGTGGCTCAGAGCCCCATCCAACCTGACCTTGAATGTTTCCAGGGATGGGGCATCTACCACCTCTCTGGGCAACCTGTGCCAGTGTTTCACCACCCTTATTGTAAAAAATTTCTTTCTTCTATCTAGTCTGAATCTACCCCCTTTTAGTTTAAAACCATTACCCCTTGTCCTATTGCTACAGACCCTACTAAAAAGTCTGTCCCCAGGGTTCTAAGGTAAGAACTTTGGGGTTTCATTTATTTGCTGTTTAAAACCTTTTTCTTTACAAAAGTATCTTTCAAATAATTTTTCAGTGGAAAACTTTTGTTCAAAGTTTTCCAGCTTTTGATTATAATGAAATATTAAAACTCTCCTGGTTTTTAATTTACTTTTTTTAACAAAGTTTTACTTTTTATCAGTAAGTACAATACAAGGCTACCTGCCGTTTTTTGCTGCTCTTCCCATTACCACATTGCAGGGTTTTTTATTTTAATAGCTCAAACTTCAGAAACTAGAATAATGAAAAGGGAGTTTAAAATGTGGAAGGAGGAAGGAAGTGGTGTGTATAGATATTATTTTTTTTTCTTTTAGAAAGACAGAACAGAAGAGGAGGAAATAAGGTTTAAACAACAAAATCCAACCTCCTCCATGGGTCCTACAGGCAGAGATAAACTCACTGAACAGAACCAGCTGAGTTTTTTATTCATCCGTCTGAGGAAAAATGAGGCAAAAGGGGAATATGCAAATGGAAAAATTCTTAAAATAAATGTATTGCTGTAATTATATTGTCTAGAGCTGTACAGCATATGTGACCTGGAGTTTCATTGTGCTAATTATGGTTAATTCAAATAGTGAGAGGCATCATTCTGCTGTCCTTGGCCACATGAGAGAAGTAGGGAATGGGAGAGGGAGCGATTAAAGATCAAGAGGCACTCGGCTTTGGTTCCTTCAGGCAGATGGACAAAGATGCAGACCCTCGGTCAGTAAGTGTTGGTGCAGAACTTCAGCAAGATGAGAAAGTCTGTCTGGCGCGCCTGGTTCAGGTCACCTTGCACAGCGGGCCAGGTCTTGGCAAGAATAAATATTTTGCTTGTCTCTGTTCCTGGTCATTTTGTTATTAAAAAACCAACAAAACTTGGTTTACTATGGGTATCCAAAACCATGTTCATTTTTCTGCTGTTTTCATCCCTTTTATTCTGAAAAGCAAGTCTGAATGATGAGATCAGTGTTGTGCTGCAGTCACGTTATTCTCTTTGCTCTGTCAAACCCACCTGGCTTTTGCAAACTCCTAAGGAGGCATGATCTGGAGCAGCCTGACCTGCTCTGAGCAGAGGTAGGACTAGATGAGCTCTGGAGGTCGCTTTCTACCTAAATTAATCTGTGACTGTGTGATGTACACATGTAGCTGAGGGAGATTCTACTTCAGTGAATTGTATTATAGTCTTTGGGGGTTTGCCTCCGCTGCTGCCCCGGACAGCTAGAAGAGCAGCTCTGTCCTTGGGATTGAAGCCAGGAGTTTAAGGAGTTGAAGACTCTCATTTCTAGCTATTAATTTCTAGCTATTACAAAAAAACAATTTGGTTTGTTTCTTTTTGTTTAGCTTGACATTTGTCGATACTTTGTTACTGCTTAAGGGATATAAAATGTAGGATTTTAATGTTCTGTAATGTTTATTTTTAAAGTGAGACCAAAATTAAACTACAAAAGTTGGCAGGAGGCTTTTTTTTTTTTTCTTTTTTTAATCTGTGCCAAGGAGAACTGTTGTTTCATTTCTCCTTCCCTATTCCTTAGCACAGAACTCTCAAAATTAAAAAAACCTGCACATCCATACAGCATCTCCAAAGCAGTGAGGAGCAAGGACCTTGCGCTTGCTAGCTACGTCTTCACAGATAACTTCAGCCCGCTCTTGGATGGCAAGAAGTACTTTGACAACTTGTTTTCATGCACAAAAGTCTCTGGCTGATTTAAAACCTGAAGCCAGGAATTGACCTGTTTTCCTCTACAAATATTTGGGCCATTGCTCAAGATGAGAGTCCGTGCAGTCGGTATAGTGCTATAGGGATGTGAAAAATTAATTCTGAGAATAGCATCTCCTGACAGTGCTTTGTTTGTGTGAAAGCCAGGCAGACAGACAGCTGCTGCCGTCTCATCTCTCACAGGCACTGAGTTAAAATTCTTGCAAATAGCACCTCCATACACAAATGAATCCATATTTTGCGACAATTTTTCAGACTCTTTTTTTTATCATTATTTTAAGATGTGTACATAGGTGATTTCTTTGTTTCTTCAGAGACCATCAGGAAGACCTCTTGGTGGCTTATTTTAGAGATAAAAGAGAGCAAAACAACTGTACTTCCAACACCGCCTGCTATCTGCAAAGGCTTAATTCACAGTAAGGTGCAAGCCTGGACAAGAATTTGCAGTGCTTGAGCTTACTCAAAAAACCCAACACAATAGTTTAAAGGTCAGGTTAGGTAGCAGGAGTTGTCAGGGATTCTCTGCAAACCTGGATTGAAATTTCATGTCTAAATAGGAAGAATGTAACATTGGGTCCTTACTATTGGCCCTTCTAGCAGGACTGTGACTGTAACTGCATATACAGAGATCACAGAGGCAGAAAATACTCTCCTATGTGGAAAATCCAGTTACCGCCATATCTGTTGCTTCACGTCTTTTCTGATATTTGCCCAGAGGTGAAATGGGGAGATGCTGTCAGCAATTGTTGCCTGCAGCAGCTGATCAAGGTACTCCACAAAAGAAAATACAATCCTTGATTTGGCATTAAGTGAGGTGCCAGATCTGGCTGAAAATTTTGCACTCCTAAGTCCTGCTCATACCAGTGACTACATGGTATTTTGGATTCACTATCCTTACAGAGATAAAAAGGCCAAACATCCACCACAGTTGTACTCAGCTTCTATAAGATTAAATATGTGTGTATAAGGAAGATTGATAAAACGATGTTAAAAAGAGCTTTTAAGAGAATTAAACACAGGAGGTATGAAGATGCTGAACACCACCACACCAGGATCACTATTGTGTATAGTCTTTTAATAAGGGCTTAGAAAGTGGTCAAAGGGAGCAGGTATGGGCTAAACAGGTTATGAAATGATGGGAAGGCAGTCTTTGAAAAGCTGAAAGCGTATCTAAAGGGTGAAAATTGAAAGGATCCTAATCTCTGGCAGAGGAGGTATAAAAATAGAAAGCAAAAAGAAGAACAAGTAGCTAAAGGACTAGTACTAAATTCTTCAAACATACCAAGAGAAAAAAGCTGACTAGAGAGTCTGTACGGTCCCTTTATGATCACAGTTTATAACGGAGCAGCTGAAGATGATGGACAGCTCATTGCAGAGAAGCCAAATTAATTATTTGCATTGTTATTCACTATGGCAGAAACAGGTGAGATGGCCATAGAGTATTTTGGGATAAACTCAGGAGAGAATGTGTCCAATATTGAGGCTACTGTAGAAGAAGTTAGGATACAGTAGATACTGCAAATGTGATGGTGTTCACCTAAGAGCTCTAGGGGAACTCAAACATTAAGTAGTTGCGTTGCTTACAGTAAAATCTATTGCCGCTTAAAACTTTCTCAATATCTGAAGACTACAAGGTGGACAATGGATGACCATGTTAGAAAGATTCAAAGGCAATGTGGGGAGCTACAGGCCTGCAACATCAGCAAATTAGCAGAGACTCACTAATAAAGGATAGAATGAGTAGATACTTGGACAAATAAAATCTGCTGAAGAAGAATCCATATGGCTTCTTTAAAGGCTTCTGTAAACCTCTTGGTTTGTAAATCTCTGAAGGGATCAACAAATACATAGGTAACATGGTTTGATTGATATTATCTATGTGGATTTTGATAATTTTTTTATGTAGCCCTTGCCAAAGGCTTTTTAGGAGGCAAAGCAGTTGTGATAGAGGAGGGAAGATCCTGGCATGATTATATCGGTAATTAAAAGATAAGAAACAAAGGCTTGGGGTGAATGGAGGGAAGTTACCATTGAAGTCTTGGAGGAATCTGTGCTGAGATCTGTCCTGCTCAGCTTATTCATAAATGCCCTGCAAAAAGGGATGTCCTGGCAAAGGTCCACAGAAGGGTGTCAGGGTTGATCAGAGATGTACACGGGCTTCCATGTAAGGAACAATTGACCCGATTGGGACTATTTCGTTTCCAAAATTGTGAGTGGCATGGAAAGGGTGGACAAAGATGACTTTAGTTTTCCCAGCATGTATGAAATGTAGAATACAATTTTCATGAGTTATCTCTTGGAAGAAAATCCCCAGGAATTAAAACAGGGAGATGAAAATGTCTCAAGTTCCTTCTGAATTTCTTAGTACTGTCCTTAATTTTTCAGACCCTAAATTGAAATGTGCGTTTAATTTGATTGGTTTCAGTCTTTCTGTTTTCATTTTGTTTCTGAAGTCCTGGCCAGCTCCAGAGCTTGATGAAGTCGTGTCTTCTCCTGGTATCTAAAAGTCAGACACAAAGTGCTTCAACAGAAGAACTCAAAATTAGTGATGATTTTTAAATTCCTGAGTATTGCTTGGATTATTTTGGTAAGACACTCATTGTAGCTAAGCAAATGGGTCTAGAAAGACTTGAGTTTACTTACTTCTGCAAGAAAACTGGCCAGAAATAATGTAGCTCCACTTCAGAAGCCTGCAGCCACACCAGTCACTGATGAAGTGGCCTGCTGCTTTGTTTCCAGAGTGGAGCAGCTTTAGGTTTGTTTAGATTGGAATGTGAGACCAGTAAATTCATGTGCTTTCATGTATGTGTCCTGTATAGCCCCCAGATTGTTTGTAGTCTTCTGAAGGATGTTACAGACCTGCCAGAAGGAAGAGAGAAAAGGCATTTTCAAGTTTATCAGTATTGGGGGAGGAAAAGACCATTTAAAGCAATTTGCATTCACTGGGTAAATAAAGGATGACAAGATTAGAAGCAGCCAAAAATATTTCAGCGGGCACTCTTTCAAGTTTACTTGGTACCTCTCCTGCATTGTACATGTTTTTCATGAGCACACATGGGAGTTAGATCAGCCAGGCCAAGCTTGGATCTGATATAAATAGACACAAAACTTTTATTGCCTGTGGTCCCGAGTCCTTAGTTTCACTTAGCCTGATTTTACCCTCTTGTTATGTTATTAACATTAGTGGAGTTGCTCCAGGTGTTGCTGATAAGTGATATCAAAATCAGACTTTTAATGAGAACTAGGCTCACTATTTCAAAGGAAAACAGGTCCCTTAACTGTTGCCAGAAGGAAAGCAGCACTCATTTCCAAACCAACCCCACTGTTGCTGACACTTGTTTGCTAGGAGAGTTGTTGCAGAAGTATTGGGATTTATGCTGGTCGATAAAGAGACTCTTGTAATCCATACGGAGCAAAGTATTAAAGCTGTTAACTTTTTCTTTATGGGTCATTTAAAAGACTTACTTCATTAAAGGGGAGTGGACATTAAATCATTGCCATGAATGTAAAATCCTGTTGTGTTCACGTGCAATACAATTAAAGGTTTCAGGCATTCCAATAAGGATCAGCCCACGCTGCTCCGAATCACTGAACAGGAAATGCTGCTAGGCAAGATCCTGAGCTTAACTAATTAATTTTAATTTATGTATTGAAGTGTTGATCTAGATAATGCAATAATTACAAATGCTTGTGTTTGAAGACCATGAAAATTGCTAAAAAATTAAATTTTGCAATCGTCAGAATGTGAAAGTTGGTCACATTTGGCAAAGAAATGTTTGTCTTCTCCCAGGGCAATACATTTGTAATTAAGATGCAAGTAAAGACTCTTGAGTAGACTTAGGTCTCTGAAGCACGTACCAACTTTTAGACTCAGTAACGCACTACTTCTGTTGCATGTGCAGTCACAGAAATGGATATTTTTGCAAGATGCCCAGCAAATAATTTCAAAAACCAACCCAGAGTCCTGAATGCCGAAACTATCCTTTTTATACTGTGTCCTTCAAATGACTTATTTCTTCTCAGGACATTTAGTTTACCCATATTAATTTCTGAATGATGGAATGAGACAGTGTTTTCAGGGTCAGTAGCTGATTTCACACTCCTGCTCTTTGCCTTCAGGCAATGGTTTTTCACCCACTAAAGAGACCTGAAGAAGTTTGTCTGTTGTCCCACCGGTCCCTAAATCAGCTGCTTTCAGGAGGGCATAAAGCATACATCCAACTTTAGTTAGCTTATACCTGAGAGTATTTGTCACTTCACTCTGTTTATTGAGTTGCTACTCCCAAAGGTTCCCCGCGACTGTCAGATCACTGGGAAATTGTTCTATTCCCAGGCACAATCTAAAGCTAAGAATTAGGTTTGGCCTTTATCTTCGCAGAATAAAGATAATCGTAAGTTACGATTGTACTACTTTGAACATCTACAAAAGAAAGTCATAAGAAAATTACTTTTAGGGAGTATTTAGCAAATATCCTTCCTTTTCAGTGGCAGTGTCTTGGCTCGCTGCTGCTGACTTCTCTTCCAGCCACCCAGGGATGGTTTGCCAAAGAGCTGACTCTTCTTTGTGGTCACTCGGGTGACACTTGGCCCTCTGGAGATGGGACGATGTTTCCTCCTTTCTCTGTCCTTTTAAGTTTCTTGTTTCAGGCTTTTCAATAGGAATTCTGCTTTAGGACTTACATAAAAAGTATGTTGAAAATGCCTGTCTTTTCTTCCCTTTGCATCTGGGCTCTGCGAGGACACTGATCCCCCATGCTGCTTCTAGACTGGCTTTCTCTCTGCTTTCCTGACCTTGTGTAGCTTAGACTACCCTGTGCTTCTCAGTCACCATATCTTTTTTGGCTTTAAGCTGATTTTTCCTGTTTGCAGCCTTCAGAAAACCCAGGATGTTTAAATGCACACATAATCTCATTGGATTTGCCATGTGTAGCTTGCTGCGAGCATTTCATACTTCACACACAGTAATGAATATGCCAGATTTGGCACTGAGTCCTGTCCTAAATTACTCCTCCCACCTGCCCACCCTCGCATTGTGTTAATTGCAGGATTTTGCTGTTCCAGCATCCATGGATTGCTTTGTTGCATCTGAGTGTGCTGTCCTTAAGGCATAAGAAGATTATGTTCTGCCAGCTCCACAGTTTGTTTCCTTTTGAAGGTGAAAATACAGATACTCAACGTGCACTGTAAATGTTACATTTATATCAGAGTTGCATTCAAAATCTCCAGAAAGACAGTTCCTGCAGGGACCTTAAAATCTGGAAGATTCAGTGTCACTTTACTGCCTGTACTGTATCTCTCCTGGGATTTGTTGTCACTTTAGTTTTCACCTACTCTGGCCCTGTACATTTGATATGAAAATACAGGGGTTTTCCAACGTATAGGACACAGAAAGTTTAACTGTTTTAACAATGAAAGATCTAAAGATGGTATATCTCTAATGTCTTCTAATCCTGGTTTATCATTTAAAGCCTAGGTGTGTATCCTGCTAAAATGTCTATTGCCATTGAGACAAAAATGACTATTAACCAGACATTTTTTCTAACGCTTTAAGAGTTTCACAGTTAATGCGTTTCCTACCTACATCCACTTCAGCAGCTGTGCATGTATACAATTATGGAAGAAAAACTACTTGCGCTAGTTAGAACCAGAGTGAGACGTAAACTGTGGCCTCATGTCAGCATGATTTCAATTCTGCTGACGCTAATGCGGTTAGTGCGTGCTTCTCCGCAAGTGTTTTCTGGCTTTGGGGCCATCCTACAGATAAATATCCTATTGTGTCTTCTGTGATCCTACTATAGCCAGGGAAACTCAACACAGAGCGGTGAAAGAAGTAATAGGAAGAGAGCAAAAAAGGAATTGCTGCAGCATGTCATAAACATGGACAGCACTTCCCAGAGATGTAAAATGGGGGTTTGTTGTCCCCTTTCATCAACTTTTCCCTAAGACTGTTTACTTAAGAGCTCCTCAGCTATTGCCAGGAATGCAGTTATCCTATTTTAGGCTATATGTACTCAATAAAGCTCTAAGCCGTTCCCACAGTGGGTGAGAGAGGCTTTGATGCTGCAGTGCTGTGGTCCGCCAAACTCTGCAGGTATTTAAAATGAACCTCTTTGCTCTAAGGTGCTCACCTTCTCTGGAGTAATGAGCAAACATTTAAGTGTAGCTTTCTTGTTTGGTCATTTTTCTCACACTTGTATAAACTGAACCTCCTAAAAGTACAAAAAATTGATGCCTCCATATAATTTACCAAAATCAGATGCAGAGAGAGAGGGAGAGGAGAGGATTTGGAGCAGAGGGAGTAGGCGATAGACATGAGAGGCCATAGGGCAGGTGGAAGGGAGGAACTGATATCGATTTAGTCCCATTTTATGTGGGTTGCTTATCACCAATGCGTCTGCTGAATCATCGGGTCTTGCATTTTTAACAAATTACCCACTGGTTATGTGTATGAAAATACAGCAGATACCATGAAAATACAGGAAAGAAGGATTTTATCTTGTATAACCTGCTGCAGAAAAGTACTTTCTTATTCAACCTGGTAAGCTATGGGGATCATAAAGCCTTCACTGCTGTATCTGGGAAGGCCTTTTGTATACTTTGTGGCCTCTATTCTGAATCTAAACAAACCAACTTAAACTTAAACAGCCCTGTGAGTGAACTTGGTTCAGCCTCACTGCCAGAAAGGGAGGCCGCTCTCATTAGAGATTTCAGATAGAGCAACTTTCATTTGTCTGGCCTATATTGTTTGCACCAGGTCTTTATTTTTTTATGAATAGACAAAGGTGGAAAAATAGCAGCAGTTTTGAGGGTGTGGGTGGGAAGAACCAAAATAACCATCTTTGAACTGGGTGCATCAGATTCAACCCAGCAGCAGAAGTCCAACCCCAAGCACGGCTGAATTTGGCACCATCGGACACTGCTCCACTGCTGATGGGGTGGATTTGTCCTTGGAATTTGAGAAACAGGCTGTTTCTTGTGCTTTCTTCACTCTGCTGCTTATTAAGAATTTGACCTTTTGAGAGGTCAGTGTCTTGGTGCACCCTAGACTCTTGTAGGTGGGTGGGTATTCGAGCTAAATCTTCAAATACAAGTCAGCCCTGGAGCTATCTTAAGGAGCAACACCTTCTCCTCTGCTTATGGCTGAATTTCTGCCACTCCTCCGTGCCTTTCACCGTCGCTTGGTTCTGTGAAGGCTTTTTGTTGGGACCTAAAAGCTCGTGTCTGATGTGTTCAGCTCTCAGTTCTGCCTTCAGCTCGTGTTGAAATCCTTGTGCTACTTTCCCTCACTTCGTTCAAGTGTTCATCTAACAGTTATTTAATTTTTCCTATTGCTCTCTACTAGGTGAAACAGGGTCATCTGTTTACAGCTGTGAGCTTTTCCACTAAGGCAGTGGTTTAAAACAAACAGGTTTTTTTCTTGGACGTCAGCTCACGACCTGCTATCAACGTGAAGGATTTAAGAAAGCCTGTTTTGGCTGGCATAGCGGGCTGTCCGTCTATGCACATGCCTAAACCGATCTCCTGCTGGGGGTCGGGAAGGGAATTCCTCTATCAGGAGCAGCACACAAAGAGCCAGGAGCATTTCTGAAGAAGGGAAAAACTGACATTCCTCCAGGGTATCAGCTACCTGCAGCTTCGAGGGGGACATGCAACGGGACCTGCCAGCCCTTTGCTCAGGGGACCAGCTTGGTTCTGGCATGTGGGTACCCATCTCTTTGACCCTCTGTTCACCCCAGCTTTTCTTACACATTTGCCAGGAGGAAACCCTGACATCCAGTTCCTACCTGCTGTATTAAAGCCCCTTAACTTTCTCCGTGGGTGAAGCGAGGGCACTGTGGTCTGTAGCTCCCCACTGTGGGAGATCTCTGGTAACGCTTCAGGCTTGAGTGAGTTTGCAGGGATGGAGGGGGGTGGCTGGGTTTGGGGTTTTTAACTATCTCTGCACTTGGCTTGTTTCACCCTTTGCAGGAGGTAAAATATGTCCCAAGTAATGAGATTTTTTTTTTGTCAGTTTGTCTGCAAGGTTCAAAGGAGCAGAAATGCTTGGTAGCTTTTGTCTCCCCTTTGGGAAAGAAAAATGCAGCCCTCAGATTCCTGTTGCGTTGCTGGTGAGTGAAATCTGTCCTGAACTGCCACAGTACATCGCTAAGGGCAGGCAGGAGAACGTCTCTCATCTACACAGAACACAAGCATACAGGCATCTGCAAGCCAAAGAATAACATCAGTCATAAATGAGGGGGTGAGTGATTTAAAAGCAAATTCTGGTTTTATTTGGGCCAGTACCTTTGGATGAGGTTTGACTCAAATGAGGTGGTTAACATTTCTCCCAGGTTTCAGTCTGTTTCGTGGAAAAGCAGTGTGTGCTTTTCAGATGAGGGTGACTGGAGAGGTGCCCCAGCTCTGCTCGTCCCTCCTAGGAAGAAGCTAGGCCAATCTGCTTGGGATTTCCCTTGTAGGCTCCCAGCAGGCTCCTCAGATGGGCATGGGATTTGCTGATGACCACAAGAGAGAACAAGGGGAAGAAGCTGGGAAGGAGAGTTGTGCCTTCGTCAAGTCCCACCTCTGGCTGCTGGAGGTGGGTGTTATATTGAAACTGGTCTTGAGTACGTTCAGTCTGTGTGGGGAGGGAATGACCCTCATGGGAGAGCCTTTAGCTGCAGCAGACCTTGTCTAGGACAAGTTGTCCTCTGAGATTAAAACACAGAAAGGTCCCTGTGGCTGGTTCAACCATGTACTGATCATGGAAGGACAGTGGTGAGCAATGGACCATGGATGGACTCCTTTGGACTGTCCCATGGATCCGGGTCACACTGAGGGGAATGAGCCACCCACCACTGTTGACCAAGTGCATTGAACTGGAGATGCAGTTATTTCATTAAGCAACCACTTAAGTCCAGTATTTTCCAGACTGAAGCAACACAAAATAAGACTTTTCATGGTCCATGCACTGGCCATCTTACAAGTGGCTGTTACACAAAATGGGACAATTCCACTTCCATGTTCCAGTAGCATTTATTCTTGAGGCTGAGATAGTCACAAAGAACAAAAGAGGATGTTCCTCCTTCACCCCATTACGTTACTGTGATTTGTTGGTGGGTTTTCAGGTTTTTTTATGTCTCTATCTGTGGATAATGCTTTAAAATGGGTTTGAATGTTTCTTCAGAAGTATTACATCTTACATTTGGTGCTAACAAGCTTAGTTTATGTGTGTGTGTGTGTTTGCAGCCACTTGCTATAGTTGCATTTCACTCAGCTGAAATAACAAGTGTCTACACAGCTCAATCTTTTGTTCATAATCTATTTTGATTCCAGTTCAATTCCTTGCATGTCCCAGCACTGGGACTCCAGCCCTCCATCCCTTTCTGCACCGTGCAAACAGAAGAGGCCAGGAGAGGTCTCCGTGAAGGAAAGGAGATCTCTGTGTGCAAAATTTGAGAACCAATGCACTAGTTGAGTGTTGAAACTTTTGAACTGCACACACAACAGGAAAGCAGGAGTGGTCTGAAAACACTCAGATTTTTTGGACCATTCCTGTTGGGCTATTTTTTTCAGGTCCATTGCAAACATAGACAGATACTGTGTGCCTCCAGTCAGTATTTAATTTTCTTTTCCCTTGTACCCATACATGTACTTTATGTAATGTGTTTGTGGTCACGGAAGGAGAGCAGTCTTTCATATGGATACTGGGAATAACCTCCTAGTATCTTCCCTTCAGGTCAATCCTGCTCTGAAATAGCCTAAACTGTTTCTTGAATACATTTTGTAGTGTTTAATTCAGCTGTGATTTATGCCCTATGTTTTTTTCTGCAAAAGCCATAAACTGAAGGAAACATGAGCACAACACATCCTTATTTTTGATTACATAAAATTTATTAAACCCATCTATAAAAATTGCTGGTTTATATTATATGATAAGTTTTGAAAAACAGATAGTGAAGATCTCTAGAGGGTTTGAAAAATGTATTTATAGGGATGCTCTCCAACTTGTTTCACTACAATCCTATTCGAGTAGCATCAACAGGAATAGCTGATGAGCTTCAGTGGGGACCGTGCTTCACACACTTGGGGTTTTCTGCATTCAGTATTACACTGAGTGATTTCAAGAAGCAGTATTATTTGTAACCATAAAAAAGCATGTAAAGGTTTATTTTTTAAATCCACCATCATTGCACCTGTGCATTTCAGCAGCATCCCTGTGCACTACAGCTGGGAATTGGACACCAGGCACTGAAACCCCAATCATTTCCAGGCAGGTTGTGACACAGATCTGTGTCACTGCTCTAATGCTTGCCACAGTTTTCCGAAGTTGTAAAAGTCAAAAGTCAGTGCACTGGAAACTACATTTTGCTACGGATGAAGGTCAGTAAGGGCTTCTCCAGGGGAGAGAGTTCACACAGCACTGAGTGTCCAACCATTCCTGTCTCATGAACTCAGGGCTGTAGTGGAGGGCTGCAATAACATCTTTGCTGCAAGCAGATTTACACAGATACACCCAGAACAAACATTTCCTCTCATTTTTTATCTCCTTTGTTAGATACGAACACAAATGTCTCCAAGGACAATCAAATAGGAACACTTTGAAATGAACCCAAGCAGTGAGCAAGTGCATTAACATGCAGAATCCCATTTTAGTTTTCTAATTAAACTCAATTGTGTTCTCTGACCCGCGTTTTAAATACTGAATATTTAGTGAGATTCAGACTTTTTTCCCCCTAGCCTGGCTCCTTTCATGCTTTGTTCAGCATGTGAATAGCTCCATTAGGGAAATGCGAAAGCGCTGCTCTATGCATTGAGTTGCTATTTTGACATTCCAGAGGGAGATACTGCTAAGCTGTAAATTACAGAATTGGACATCATTGGTTTGAATTCAGATCAGTTTGGCCTGAAAAGCTGGATTTAGCTATTTGACCTGCCCTGACCCATTTCTGTCCTTTGTTTAGTAAGGTACCTGAGTTGTTTGCTAATTTCTTCCTACTCTACTGTATACAGAAATCTCAAGTATTCAAATGTTTTAGCCCATATCTCTTGCTTTGGTGAAATAAAAATAATTTTGTACTTCATCACAAAATGAGATTTCTAAACATTTTTGTTGCTGCCCTTTCTCTTTTTTTTCCAGCATGCCACAGTTTCTGTAGCGTAGCTACAAAAAGAAAAGTTTGCTTATAAACCCTTGAACCTCTGGACATTGTTAAAACTAACATTTAATACCATGATTAAAACCAGTATTTACAGTTACCTGAGATGAGATTGTAAAGGTACTGGGTTGCAAACCTTGACTCCAGGAAGAAGTACAATGCTCTCTGCCTAGCGCAGAGCTTTGCTGGCATGTTGGAGGGACGGAGCTGGGGCAGTAAGACCAGCACTGCCTGGTCTGTGCTGTGCTCCAGACGGATGCTGAAGAGGCGGCAGCATCTGCTCTGAGATAGAGGGAGAGGTGGAAAGAAGAAGTGAAGCGAGGAACATCTCCCCATTTTCTCAAGCGTGATTCGGTTACAGAAGGGTTGGGATTTAAGAGAGCTGGGGTAGTTCCCTGGATTTTCCTGTTATTTACTGAATGAACTTGAAGGTGCAGAGCATTGCTGAATCACAATAAAAATACAGGTCCTTATTTTCTATTTCCAAAGGCTCTTAAGTTGAGTTCATGAACGCCTCAGCTGGGACGTATGTGGGTGCAGACAGACCTTCAAAAGGAAACCCGCTGGATGCAAAGCAAATGCCCATTTGCCAGCCTTGCAAATTGTTTCCCACTTTTTTAAACAGCTGGTGCTGGCCATTGCCTGAACCAGGAGAGCGGGTTGCTTGGGGCATTGCTCTGACACCGTTGCTGTTCCGGCTGTGCCGCTCCACCTACCTGGCTGCCGGCTGCTCTATGTCCTGCCCGCACCTCCTGCCTTTTTTCCCATGTGCTCCCACACTGCAATTCCCAGCTTTTCAGAAACACAGACACCCAGCTTTGGTACTGCAGCACACTCGCTGCCCTTGAAGGTGCTGGGGGTTGGAGAGGAGCTCGCCCAGGTGCCCTGCTGCTCCTGCTGCTGCTGCACCCTTCCCTGTGGGTAAAGGTCTTTCCAGCCAGTGTGCTCCAACCTCCGCAGCTTGCTGACTGAGGTTTTAAACAGTAGCCTGCGGCACAGACAGATGTGAGGCAGCAGGATCACATCTCCAAGTTGTCTGTTTCTTATTGCCTTTTCGATTTGGCCTTTGGAGAGGCTAGAAGAAATAGGAAAATATAGCTTAACATCGTTATTTATTCAGGTCTCACAGGGAGGCAGGAGATGCCTTCTTGGTTATTGCTATTTTTCCTTGTCTACCACTAGGTTATTGTGCAAGTCCAGAAAAGACCTTCTGAAGCATGAATTATGGTGTTTATCCTCCCTGGCTGTAAATTAGGGAATGGCAAAATTTTTATTTTCACTCTGCTAGCGCAAGTCATGAATGCAACGATACGGTGTTCAACATTTGGTTTGTAGGTTGGCTGATGCAGGCCTGTGAACCAGGCAGGTAAAGCTGATATAAAAGATTTTTCCTAATGGGGAGAGGAGCTGGTAACCAAGCCCTGTACATTTTTCCGTTTCAGCACAGGGGCTTTGCAGGGAAACTGTAAAAGTCATGGACGACGTGTGGCATTGCTGGAACTTTGCAATGAGAAACGAGTCCTTTAGCTGACTGAAGCAGCCATCAGCTGGCTCCAAATGTGAGCTGGCAGCCACTTCTGCCTGCAGCCCTGAGCTCTCCTGGCTGATTGCAGCCACAGCCGAGAGGTCTGTCTAGAGATGGGAGGTAATGCCTGACAGCGGTGAACTGCCTGGATGCTGTACACAAGGCTGTGATGTAGACCGTGGTAGTGTAAAGAAATGATAATTCAAGAGTGCTCATGACTCCAATGTAGTAACAGCTATGCCTAAGCTTAAAGAAGTGGGAGGGAGAGAAGAAGCATCAAGAAGCCAGAGAAGATGTACAAGACGGAGAAAGATGTACATAGGCTGCATTTCCTTAACCCATTTTTGGTTTGTTTCATCCTTTCAGAGACATTTTTCCACCTGATTTTTGATCTTTTATAACAACCATGGCTCACAAATTAAATAAATCGCTTGTTCCATTTTGCCTTTTCCAGTCCTGCATTGTTCCCCTGAGAAGCGCAGTGCAGAGGTCCTCCGGCAATAGCCATCGAGTGACTCGTTCTGATGGGAACCTGCTGCTCTTTGAAACATCCAGCCTAGGATATTTTCTCCTGAAATGTGAGGTGTAGCCAACATTTCTGGTAGCGGCAACTGCAGTACTTACTTTTTGTTCACCTGAACAGCTTGTGCTTCGTGTGTTTTGGATGCAATACGTAGAAACAATATGGTTGGTGTGTTACCTCCACGTTCACTCTGCTCACTGCTCTCTCTAAGTCATCCTGGACTGGGGAGGAATAAGGAATCTGCATTTATCAGGTGCTGATGGTTGCTGCTGCTTGAGATCGTGTCAATGCTGTTGGCACTGAGAGCAATGGTTCCCCCTTCCTGAGTTTACTGAGATCAGAAGAACCTCCCATTGTGCTCCCATGTGCTTTGCCGTGGCAGAAGACGGAAACTGAGAAATCACTCCTCTAAGCTGGCTGTTAGAAATTCAAATGCCAGCAGTGATATAAAAGAAGTCTTTTTTTTCTGTGTTTTTTACTGCTTTCTGAATATTGTAGGCTCTGAGTTAGCAGTAATTTTGAAGGAAATTTAAGCAACACAATGCAATTATTGTATTTGCTCATTACGTTTGCTGGTGACAACGAGCTCTGGAGGGCCTGCGAGCACATCCAAAGGCAGAACTAGAATTCAAAATGATTTGCATAAACTGCAGAAATGAGATGAAAAAGCATCCGTGTGAGGTTGATTTGCAATAATCGACAGTGCAAACACAAAATGAGGGGAGAAACCCAGCCAGCGAGCAGTTCTGCAGGAAGGGCTGGGTGGGGGTTGTGATGGATCTCAAACCAAACACAAGACAACAATGTCATACTGCTGTGAAAAAAAGCAATCTTGGTACTAGGATGTATAGACTGGAGTGTCCTTTGCGAGATGTGTTTAGTAAACCGCCTCCTCTCTTTGGCCTGTGTAGTTGAGCTGGGTATTGTGCACCATCTCGGGCACTGTGCTTCCAAAAAGACGTGGCCTACCTGGCCAGAAGGTAGCCATTCAATAAAGGAGTGAGGGTGACATGACAGTGATCTTCAAATATCTGAAGTGGAGCCATCACACAGAGGGATAAATTGACTTTTGTAGCTGTCAGAGACGTCATGGGAAATAGTGAGCTTCGCTGTAGTGAGGGCTGGACAACAAGAAGGTCTTTCTGGAGTGAACTGAATGGGCAATGTGGAGCTTGTAATGCAGGAGATTGTTAGGACTAAAGCAAAGGTCTGTCCAGAGAGACGTAGGTGTAGCTCATCTTGCCTTATGGTGGAAGAATGAGCTAGATGACCCTTTCATGCCCTTTCCAACCCCCTTTTTTCTCTGATTCTGGGACCGAAGGACCGTAACTTTGGAGCAGAGCGGACCTTAGACCCGAAGGGTGTATTGGCTGTGGGATATTTCCGTGGAGGCTTGATGGAGTGGGAAGGAAATGAATCCTCTCCCAAGGCCACTTGATGGGGAATGTAAACTCTTCAGGGAGATCAATAATCATGCGTTTTCCTCTCCCCACCCCAGGAGAACTAATAGAGGCAAGTAGCATTAGACAAAAAAATTGGCTCATGACTGCAAAACTGTGCACAGATCACCCTCCAGATGTATTTGTATTTCCTACCCTGTGCCACCATGCAGTGACATTACGTGGGCTACGCTAGCAGAGCGCTGGCAAGAAGAGGGGAGCTGGATTTGCCCCTTGAAGCATTCAGCTGGGGTAAGAGTGTGCAAAGGGAATTCACTTTCATTAACACAGCAAGTTCAGCTGGAAGCACAAGGTTTCTGTGGATTTCTATTGGCACTGCGAGCACAGTCTGAGATCAGAATGATGGAAATGCAGCATCCAGAACAGTGAATTCCTGTTCATTGATTTTCATAACCCTTCTTGTTAAGTCTGTACCGCATAAACAGCTCTGAGCACTTGCGTTCTTCCTCCTTCCATGCAACAACCAACCACCTTTTTAACCAAGGAGAAAATTGGAATCAGGTCAGAATTTCCTTTAGCAAACAAAATTACTATTTCTGCAGAATATGAAGCAATTTGGGCTTTGCACAGTAGGGAATAAGATGGTAATTACAGTTTGTCATTTTTCCCTTGCTCATTTCCAAAAAATAAAAGACCAAGATGATTTGGGATTTATTTGGCAGATTTGACACCTGTGCTTACTTCCTGGGATTGAAGGGGAGAAAGCAAGTTGGAAAGTTCAGTCTGAGACAAAAAAGAAATGTCTAGAAAAAAACCAACCAGGATGCTAATAATTCCAATGTGATGCCGTTATGGTGTGTACAAGCTTAAGCACAGTCCAAGGAGCTTTAAAGTCCTGAATACTAATTCAAACATGTTCATATAAAGTGGGTAGTGTGCCTTAACCATAAATAAAAGGGATGAGGGAAGTGTCCTGGGAGTAGTTTTGGGCCAAACTTGCTTTTAATGAAGCCTCTCAAAGTTTTGCCACTAACTTCAGTAAGGTCAGATTTCACCCTTTGGAAATGATCCTCCCTAGAACTAGAACTAGGCTGAGCTTTTATATAGGTGGATGAGGTTTGTCTCTAATTTCTGTGAATTTTTCAGGTTAGCTTTGGGAATTAAATTATCCAAATAAATGAAGAGAAATGGGGAAAAGGGTGCATGTGTGTGTCTGCATATGGTTTTAGCAAAAACATGTTGAACATATTAACACTGAATGACAGCAGAGGGAATTCATAAAACATTTTACATTCTACTAATTCCTGAGCTACACAACAGATGTAAGAGTAAACCAAGTGGCACTGGTAGAAAAAGCTTTTTGCAGAGTTCAGTGGACATCTGGCTACAGTTAAGGGATGCTTTTTTAATACAGGATGAATACCCTGTTAAAATATGCAGTCCTATAGGTTCTGAACTGGGAAGGGCCTACATTAGTCAAGGGGACTATAAACAAAGACGCATGCTATTGGGGGAAGTGTTCGATAACTCGCACGTTTCGAGCGTTCAAGTTGTTTTGGCTCTGGATCTAAGAATCATACTGATGAACTGTTCAGGATTTGGAAGGAATCAAAAGAGGAAAAAAGAGAGGGACCCCAAACTGTGGGGAGTCTCCTCTCTGCTATTGGGGGAAGTGTTCGATAACTCGCACGTTTCGAGCGTTCAAGTTGTTTTGGCTCTGGATCTAAGAATCATACTGATGAACTGTTCAGGATTTGGGAGGAATCAAAAGAGGAAAAAAGAGAGAGGGACCCCAAACTGTGGGGAATCTCCTCTCTTGACGGCTGCCTTCTGCTGTGACGTTAGCTGCCGGAGCTTGCTGGCTTGACTCTGGAGACCTTGCTCCAGATCCTACTGGAATAGCCCAGTACTGCTCCTGGTAGTGGTGTTGCCTCGTTTGTAGGCTCCGTGTAGAGGTTGATGTAGAGACCTGGAGCTTTGGGACAGGGCAGATTCCTCAGGAGGGTTTTGGAAGGCTAGGAGTTTATTTTTAAGGAGTGCAAGACTTCATACCTTGTGGCTGTTTTAAGGCTGGTGCAAGGTTTTCACATCAAAATGTTCAACCTGTTGCCATGGGACAGGAGTTGTGTGCTCCCAGATTGTTGTCATTCCATTGGCTCTACTTTACCCTTTCTGAAGTTTTGCTGTGTTTTTCATCCACGTTTCTCCCTTTCTCCTATTTGCAGCTGAGCTGTGCCTTAACAAAGTCATAAATCCTTCACATCACAATTTTTTTTTTGCAGAGGGAACAACTGTGACACCAGGAATTGGAAATCAATGGACCAGATTCTGGGAGTTTCTCCTTCTTTAATAAAATTTCAAATGCAGCATTTCTC
>NW_009604418.1:0-22590 GCF_000690535.1 Cariama cristata | reverse complement strand
GGAGAAACATTTCTAGTGACGTTGTCTTAGGAACAACTCAAAGACAGTATTTTACACCCTTCCTCCTATGCTATCCGTCTGCCACATTCAAGTCCATGATCTCTCTCTTCTTGAAGTCCTGTCATCCTTTGCTATCTGTGGGTATTTGCCTCTACTCATACTTCCCTCATCACATTTTTCTTTTCTTTTCACCACTGGACTGCTTGGGCAAAGATCTTCTGCCATTTGTCCCCTTCTCCTCCCTTGATCTTTGAGAGACCTTAAGCATAACTACAAACACAACTACTATCACTACGTGTATATCTTATGGTTATATTTCTCCACACGCAAATCTCTTTCCAAACTACAGTCCTTTATCTCTGAGCTACAATTTTAGCCTAATTCGGATACAATCTTACCTGACCTTTTTTAAGAGGTATCTCGCTATTACCTCACCTCTGTGTACCTAGGATAGGGAACTTGATATTTCATAGAATCATAGAATGATAGAATGGTTTGGGTTGGAAGACACCTTACAGACCATCCAGTTCCAACCCCCCTGCCATGGACAGGGACACCTTCCACCAGAGCAGGTTGCCCAAAGCCCCATCCAACCTGGCCTTGAACACTTCCAGGGATGGGGCATCCACAGCTTCTGTGGGCAACCTCTGCCACTGCCTCACCACCCTCACCATGAATTTCTTCCTTATATCTAATCGAAATCTTCCCTAGAATTTCATTCCCATTCTGGATCACTGTAAGCAGCAGCAACCTCCATCCTGATGCTTAACCCGTACCTTGTGTCTCTCTGAAGGTTATACTCAGTATATCTGCATGTTATCAACTGCTTTTTGCATAACATCTGTAATGTATGGTCTTTCTTATGCTAAAGAGTCACACAGATACAATTTTGTCCAGACTTTTAGAATTCTGTATCTGAATTAACCTGAAGCACTTTTGCTTTGTTCCTAGCCTTTCTGTGTGCTGCTACTCTTTCTCCACTTTTCTGTAGTGAATGAAACCAGTCTTTGCAGTAAGTGGTTCACAGGTGATTCTCGTTGCATGGCTTCTTTTATTTATTGTCAAGATGTTGACTCCCAGTTCAAAGCAGCCTGCAACATGAACCTCCATCATTCCCTTACAACATTTTCTGCTCTCTCTCATTTTCCCCCACATTAGAAAGAACTTCAAGTACCACCAAAGCTGGTACACTTACCAACTTTTCAAAAAACAACTACCTCGCCAAGTTAAGCTGCTGATATATCAAAATCAGTGTTTATCTTGCAGGTACATATTTTTGTGCTGTGCTGCGTACCTGTACCAGCTGGACATTCCTATCCTTTATAATCTATTTGGAGCAGGTTTTTCCTCTGTTAGTACCACCTCCAGGACAACTGCTCTGGGTCGCGCTAGCTGAGACCCCTCCCCTAAGGTGCCAGGGTAATTCAAGAAGAGAAGGAGGTTGGTTTGCAGAATATTTGGTGGGCTCCATCTGCTTACCTCTGAACTCTGGCCTTTGAGAGTCTTTCTTTAACCTTTTGTCCAGTATGGAAACAATGAATTAATTCCTTTCTCATTTTAGGGAAAGTGCTGTAAACCTTTAGCCTGTGACCTCCCTGAAGGGCTGTGCTGGCAGGAGTGTGCTTTGCCTGTGCTTCTCAGCCCTTCCTGCAAGGCTGAAACTAAACATCCATGTTTGGCTGCAGTTCTTCTGCAGTCTGGAAAAACTTCCCTTTGGTGCAATAAAACTGAAAACTCATTTTGCACATTGCAGCCGCAGACCATGAAATTCAACTTGTGAACTTTGCATGGCAGCCGTGTTGGAAAGCTGAAGTGTCTTTGTGTATGGAAAGTGAGCTATTAGGGGAATTGAAATCATATTTAACTTCTTATTTACTACATGTCAGATTCATAGGATCAATAATGTATTCACAAAATTTGTGAAAGAATGTAAGAGAACTGAAGTAGAACGTCCCTGGTGGTGGAATATTCCTAGGAGACATCTATACCCTTTGGTGTAGTGCCATCCCCAAACATCTCCTTACAGCCGCCTGCCCTGCGTTCTCCTTGGTCCACCTTGGACGCACACAGGGTACAGACATCTACCCCAGAGGTAGTTCCCTGGTCTTCCCTTATAGCCAGTGGGAAGAAATAAAGCACCTATAGGGTACTATCACCTGAGCTGAGAAATCTGCCTGCAGATGAGATACAGCAATATTGCCTCTGTTTTAGGCTTTTTTTTCAGCTGTGAGAAATGGTGTTGCTTTACCCAAGCCTTAGCTTTGCTTAGGTACCCGTGCCCGGCTAGGAGCTCTCTGGTGAGGCAGGAGACCATCACCAGTAACACTGACGGGGCATTTGTGGTGCGAGGGGTGGGTGACATGAACCCAAGCTGAGACCAAACCACCAGGCAGGAGAATATGGGGAAGGACTCCCTCTCTTAGGGAAAGTGTCCTTTTTATATATGAGTATACAATACAATAATACACAAATTATACAAGACAGAAGGAGTTTGGGCTTCTTTAAGATCTCATAAGAAGAATCACCACATAACAATTTACATGTTGCTGTTTTATTAATTTTTTTTTCACTTTAGAAATGCGTGAGTGATAAAAATAATGTCTTTAGGGACTCAAATACCAGATTTCTGATCATTCAAATATACCCTGCTTGGAATATTAACTATCTTTTAACATTTATTTAGATTGTTAGTTTTCATTATTTGTCTTTATTTTTGTTGCTTGCCAGTATAAATAGATAGATGATCTGTAACGTGTACTGCTAGGCAAGTCTGGTCAGCAAAAACATATATGGCAATGTGCAGTAGAAACATGCCTGTTCCAGGGAAATGCCATGAATTTATTTCCAGGCATATGAGCATTTCTCCACCAAAGAAACACAAGCTCTTTCTAGCCCCACAACTTCCCCCTTAGGGTCTTGCCCGGTTTACCCCAACTATGTAATTCTACTTTTGGGCCCTTAGAGTGGAGAATCATTGGCATCACACCATTACACTTTCCTAGCCTTTTTCCTTTTGAATGTTCTGATGAAAATTTGAGTTAAAATTTTGGGAGAAGCAGTTAAGGCTGGTCTACTGCTGCTACTGAGTGGCATTCGCAGGAAAAATCTCATACAGTGTCATTGTCTACTTTTATTCTGCCCTTTCTGGTTCACCCAATTAATTCTGAGGGCAACTGTTGCATATTAGGTAGCTAATGATCAAGTAATTTATGCTGATTACGTACCTCCTGTGGCTGGTAATGCATCCCAATTGCATGAAGCAAGGCAGAAATTTGGAGCGTCTCTTGCTTGGTGTTCCTCGCTTTTACAGGGAACAGCATGCTCTCTTTTCCACTCTTCCGTATAGATCCATAGTGTCTGTTCAACAGATACATAGTCCCTCTGAGGAGGCAATCTTTGGCTGTCTGTTATGCTATAGCATGATTTTCCCACTTAACCACATCTTTCCCCACCAGGCCCGGTTACTGCCAAAGCTGGCACTGTGAGCTCCTAATTTGCATGGCGTGCTCAGCTGGGTGTCGTGCAGCGCGTTGGGAGCAGCCTGATTTTCTATGCAGACATTTCAATGGAGCCATAGGCAATACATCAGTGTCCTATGGCGAGGGTTTTTTCTCTGTGTCACTCACAATAAGAATTCAGCCAAAGATCCTCTCTGTTTTAGCTCTGAGATGAATGTCATGCTAGACCAAAATGACTTGCACAGAAGGATTAGTTTAACATAACAAATATTTTTGAGCTGGCTTAGTGACTTGGCTGCGGGCGTGCTGAAAGTGCTGCGAGACTTGTGCTAGGACGAAGCTCGTCATGCTAATCGGTATTGCTCCTCTGTTGTCTCCTGCCTCTCTTTACCGCTTGTCTCCTTGGGATAGAGCCTGTCTTTTTTTCATTGCTTTGTTTTTATCTCCTTTTTCTTTTTTTACACTGTGCTTTGGACCCTGAGGCTGTGATCCATGACAGGAGCTATTCTAATATGAATATTTTTGAGGGTTTGTTCATAGTCCAGAACAAAACTTTAGCATTTATTGAAAAGAAATACTCTCCCATTCTTTCAGTCTGTCTGCAACTGTCAGTGCTCTCCTAGTATCTGGAGTGCATTGAGGTTATTTGTCTATGCTGCTGTTAAGTGATACTCTTAAGTGTAGTCATCTATACTAAATGCTGCCAGGCTGCTTCTATAAAGGGCTATATCTTGCCACTGTTCTTTTTTCATAAGGGGAATTTATGTTGATTAATTACTTAAAACAAGTCTGATATTCAAAATGCTATAAATTATAGTGTTTCCTCCATACCTTCAAAGGAGTTTTACTGACAAATAAATAATACAGTACACCCTAGATTTAGATAATAATGACAAAGGCAGTAAGTTAAAAAGTAAGAAAGCAAGCCTAGGACTCCCATTCTTTAAAGAATTATGTGTTCATTTGATGTTACATGTCAAATGAAGGAAAAAAGCATGTCCAAAAGCCTTTGTAAAATCAGGAGGCCTTCATTTCTGGTGTTTGAAAAACAATTAAGTCAGAGGAGGAAGGATGTACAGGGGAGTTTTCCATGAGAGACACCAAATGACCATAAGGAGAAGATCCAAACCTGCAGTGATTGAACACAATGAAAAAAAACTTTTCCCCTCGCTCACTTAAAAGACCCCAAAGAACCTGGATTAGAAATGTAGTGTGACATGGCAGTAGAGAGACATTAAGGGCACCTGGATACCCAGTCCCCATGGACTACCAGACTTTTCCAGTCGTGCCTTTGCAAAAACCTTCCCTGTAACATTCCCACTCTTAGTGCTATGCTACTCAATAAGCTTTGAACCAGAATATATGTATTCTGTGTATATATAGTGTCTGGCATGGGTGGGCATCAGTCTTTGTTGGAGGCTGGAGGTGCCACCAGACTCCAAGGTGGGAATGCTCTGCTCTGAGCCTGTGAGAGGGCAGGGAACTGAATCCAGAACTGGTAAGTGCCCATGGGATCAATTAACTGTGGCTTTTCTTTCAGCTGTGGTGGGAGTATCCAGCTCTGATTTCAGCTGGAATTTAGGGGCTTTCCCACAAACTGAATAGCACAGGACATGGTACAGAGGCAACGGGTCAGGAGCAGAGCTGTGCTTTGTGCAAGGAGAGGCTGCGAGCGACAGCCTGTAGTAAAAGTCTGCTGAAGCCTTCTGAGCCCCCGGCCACGTGTGATAAAAGGAATCGGATATTGTGTATCCCAGAGCTCACACGGAGGTGGCACCTCGGAATTCTGACCATCTGTGAAGGTCCCTTTGCCTCTTCACCTGGAGGGTTTCTCCTCCTGCAGTTGGTTCTGGTCTAAAGAGGGAGCAAAGGACAAGCAGTGAAGTGGTGAAAGCGGGTATTTGTATTGCCTCTGGTGTGGGCATGTCTTGGTGAACTCCTGGTTTGACCTGAAGACTTCCTTTCTTTTCCCTTTTTTTAACCAGCATTAGGGAATTCTTCACCAGCTTGTTCTTGCAGTAGCCAGGCCAACAATGACAAGAATGTGGAAATCAACTAAGCAATTATATTCACAGTGGTGGTTAACAGCATCCCTTCATCTGAAACAAATCAGTTACAGTCCAGTGAAACCTGCTGTACCTAGTGCATGTACATAATAGAGCCCTTGTTGTGCATTTTCAGAGCGTGCCAGATCGCTTAAACAGGGTCGATGAGAGGCAACAGGAGAGAAATTTTATGTTTTATTAACCAGAGACACAGAAACCTGGATATTCTCTTATTTAAACCGCTTCCACACAGAGAAATCTGCCATTGTATTTATAAAGGTATTTCTCCAGGTGCTGCAAAATGTTGTAGGAATGAAGTCCAGGAGTATAACTTAGAATTAGCTGTGAATGAGAGCAATGAGCAATTGCCAAGCTAGGGAAAGTCAGCTAACAGACTTAAAATTAGTGGAAGTTACTCTGACCTTGGTCACCTCTGAAAATCTGCTGTATTTTCTATGCCACTGGTGTTTAACCTGGGAACCCCAGGAGTCTGTGAATTGCTCCTAAGTTTGTCTGTGAAGGACGGTTAGGAACACAAGTGCACACCTGCTAAAGAGCAAACAACGTATGGACATTTCTAAAAGAACATTTGAATCTCGCTGGAAGATTTTCAGTGACCTGCAACTCAAACGAGACTACAGAAGGGCAGTATGTTATGATAGATAGAAGCTTAGAGGAGTCAGCCAGGACGTGCGAGTGGCAATTTGGAAGGGCTGCCCTAAGGTATGCTCCCATTGATGTGAGCCCTGATGTACATCTAGAGCAGAATTTGATCCTTGGTGTTCCCTGACCTAAAAAATCAGCTCCTGCTCTTGGAAGTGAAAGGCGTTAATGGTCCCAGGCTGTGCACCATAGAAACTTCTTGTTTATGGGGCTTTTCTTGTCTTTTTGTTGAAATGACAGGGAAGATGCTTCTTCAGTGTTTCCGTTGACTTAGTGACTGGTAGCAGGTTTGGGAAGATTCTGCAGCTGGGTTTGGCAATGTCCCCCCAGCAGTCATATAGTTAATGCAGCTAATGCCTGCTACTGCTGATTTTGTTGTTTGAATTACTCTGTAGTCTGTGCAATTCTCTTCAAAGTGAAAACAAACTGGTTCAGAGTGAATTGAACAACGGGGTCCTAAATGGGAGTGCAGTGTGAACTACAGTAGCAAATTTTCATGGATTGATGGCCAAATTGTTGTCTCATTAAAGTCCGATGGCAAAATTCCCGTAGGCTACAATAGGTACAGGATTTGACCCTAAGAAAAGATTCCATTTGAAGCATTTGAGTGTCTCCCAAAAGCCAATTATTAAATCAGAAGCACTGTAATAACAGAGTTCAAATTTATTTCAGGACAAGGAAATGCAGCTGGGAGGTCAGTGAATGCTCGCCATGTCATTTCTATGGTGACTTCATTGCAGAACTCTACACTGGCCCGTGTACGGTGCTGACAAGGCTGAGATGAGAAGGAGCCTGAAAGAAATGCATTGTAACCGATGAAAAGAAGCTGTTTCCATCAGCTACCTTGTCAAGCAACTTGGCAAAGCAGAAGCAGAAAGGTCTCTTCTAGTGACTGACCTCCACTGCGTTTCTCTGCTTTCAGTGCCATCAATAGGCACCACCTGGCTCTGCTCCAGGCTCTAAAGAAAGCTCCGAGTAATCAAACAGTTGCTGACAAAACCACGCTAACAGAATGTCTCTCTCTCTGCAATACAGTTTAATACCTGTGTATCATTATTTTCCCTTCCTCTAAACAACAAAAAAAAATAGAAAAAATACATTTACGTAGCTCTCTGTAAAAAACATGTTATGTATTTACTTTTTTTTTTCTTCATGGTTAAATAGAAGAAATCAACTGGTAGAGGCTTTCTGGAAGTGCCATTTTATCTTAAACACTTCTGCTACGGACATTAACCTCCTCATTAGTGATTCTGGACACTCTCATTAACAAAACAATAAATGCCAAGCACCTGCACATCCTCTTAATATGCTGGGATGCTTTGAGCCTTGGAAATTGCAGAGGAGGTCTCAAAATTAGAAGGTGAAGAACTTGGTTGTCCAAACTGTACATCTAGAAAACTCATGTAGCCCTCTGAATGAAGTGAAACCCTGTAGTTGAAGCAACTCACTGGTTACACCATAGTGCAGGAAGAGCATCCAACTGGAGTAAATGATCTGGAGGGAAGTGTGATGGGCTGACCTATAACAAGCAGGAAACCTGATTTTGTATTTTTTCTTTGTTTTCCTAAATGTTCTTTCTCCTTGGCTGGCAATGCTTAAGCATGTGTTTGTCTGTAAGCAAGTTCTTGTTATCAGAAGGCAGCCCCAAAACTTTGTTTTTACTTAAGCAGTCAGGTAGCTTGTCTAGATACATTCATACGTGTTCTTCGTTTTTCCTTTTCCAGATGCTTTTCCTCTGATTTTATATTAGGGATATTTGGCTAGAAATTAGAGCTCTCTTTGAAAGTAATTGTTAATGTTTTGGGGTTTTTTGGTGTGTAGTCAGCCCCTCTTAGGATAGTTTTATTTTACTGAGAAGGGCAAATGTGTAAAATACATAAAATACTAACAGCCACTAGAGAACCTGTAGTTCCTTCTTACCTTTCCGGTCAGAGTTGTGGAGGTATTTAGCCAGTGCTATATTAAATCTCTGGGATCTGAAAACAATGCAAATTAGAGACCTATCCTATTAATATATCTTTGATAATCCCAGTAGATATATTTCTGCATCTACAAGTGCTTAAATATGCCTGGAAAATACGGCTGTGTTTTCATTAAGTAAATGAAAATTCCATTTTCATTTTGAGTAAATAGATTTGATTCTTGATTCTGTTTTGGTAAAAAGATGGAAAACAAGTTATCCTGTATCAAATATGAGTTGATTTTCCAACTTTGTGGCTAGGCCAAATGGAGAAAAAATACTGTACCTGCTAGCCAAACTCAAATCCAAAGATGTTGAGACATTTCGGAGTAGCAGAAATGAAATGGTTTATGGCTGGAAGAGTGTACTTATTTCATTGGCATTTGTTACATAAGGTACCTGATACTGGACTTGGACTCTGTTGATTCTCTGTAAATTAAAAAGTGTGAGTTTTCCTTCCAAGAAATACAGCTTAATAATATAACATTTCTTTTGTTACAGAAGTTATATTTATTTTAAAAATCTTGAGTCTATAATATCATAGACTCATAGAATATCTCAAGTTGGAAGGGACCCATAAGGATTATGGAGTCCAACTCCCTGCTCCTCACAGGACTTTGCAGGTTTAATATGATTAAACCGTGGTATGTCTTGCCATCGCTTCAACTTTCACTTAAAGGAGGTTTTATTTTTGAATAATAATGGAATAATTGTCATTATTTACACTTATGTTTTTGTCTAGCAAACAAATCCCAAAGACTTATATCTGATCAGCTCTGGATTGAACATGAGTTTTGCTGTGTAATTCGCTGGAGCCAGGGTTTTACCACTGGAATCCAATTTGTCTTAAGCTGGAAAGAAGGGCTAGGCTGAGTGCTAAGCCAAACCCTCCGGCTGGGGAACAAAGAAAGTTTAGTCCACTTTGCTTTCCCTTTCAGTACATACAGGGTATGATTTTGCACAGCCTGAATGCCAGCTTCATAATTTCCACCCTACCCTGCTGCTGAACAAAGGCCTGCGTTAAGCTCAGAACAAAACTGCAAGCCTTGGGCAGAAGGAATGGCTTCCAGACAAACTTCTGAAAATTGGCTTTAAAGTTTTCGGTTTTGGAATTTATTCTAACAGGAGGAGTAACTCCGGGCTTTTGTCTTTAGAACCTTCTAGTTGTTCATCTTTAGACTTCCTATGACTGACTGTCATCCTGGGACTGAGCCGTGGAGACGCTGCCCTCCTTCCTTCGGGGAGTGCAGCCTGTTTGTGGTTAGGCTCTCCTTCGTTGTGGTTTGTGGTTTTGAAGGGTTGAGTTGACAGGGGTTTAGGAATAAAAGGTTGTTTTGAATTGTGAGGGCTATAGTTGCTGAAGGACAAGGTTTTTGGTCTTTTCCAGAAGGTCACACTCTGGGTCTACTTGACTTTCTCTGAAAGCTTCTTCCAGAGCTAGATATCCTTGACAGCATGTACGCAGCTTGCACACAACTTGCCTTGGGATGTGGTGTCTGCCCTGTCTCAGAAGAGCAGATGCTGCGGTGGTTCAGAGATCAAGCTCTATATCAGAACTCCATCTGTGTAACCAAGGGCTCAGTCCATTGATTTCTTTAAAAAAGCAAGACCCAAGATTTAACATTGCTGTCTGGAAACCAGTGTGTACACTCGAACATAAGGTTGATGGACTCACAACAGCCACTGTCCCAAGGGGAGCAGAGAGCCACTCTGTGCCAAGTGGAGGTATTTTGTGGTCTTCAAACTAGTGTGCGCCCAGTTGCCTAACGGCCTGGAGCAACAAATGCATCGGAACTGTGTGAAGGATCCTCTGTATTTATCGCTGACATTATTCATACGCAGAACATTTTCCTGAAAGTAACCCAAGTTACTGGTAACTGTGAAAATAACCAAATTTTAGTGCACGTTTTCTTTATGGAGTGGTGAAGTAGCAGTAAGGTTCATCCTGCAGATTTGGCCCTAATAGTATTTGTTTCCTTAGTTTCTGACACGTGCACATGTACTACCAGCTAGAAAAAACAAAAACCTTGCTTCAGAAGGTCATCAGAGGAAATACGATGACAGTGTGTGACTACTGCAGCCCAAACACGATGTTCACTGGCATTCTTGGAAGTTCCAAATGATACATCCTGGAAATAGCAACTTCCACAAGATAATCTAGCATTAATTATCAGCTCTGCCACTTAACTTCTTTGCATTTTCTGTGAAAGAAAATCAGAAGGGAGAGGGAGATGGGACTGAATGAGCAAGCTACATCTATGTTGTAATAAAGCAGTAGAAACTGCTTTAGGAATGGAAATGCAACTGAGCTTGGAAATGCCGGTGCCCAAGTGACTTTCTCTGGGAGCTGCCCTTGAGCCTTGGTGGGGAGTCGGCTCTCGGGGCAGTGCCTGACCCTGCTGGGGGGGCTTCCTCCTGACCCTTGGATGGTATTAGAAAGCTGCACAGTTCGTAACCCCTTAACTGCTCATTTTTCCCTTCCCCATCCCATTCTACTTTTTTTTTGGTCACATTGTTTTTGACAGAAAGGTCCCTTACCCAGATTTTATGGATATTGTAATAACTTCTTGTATCTGAGTTTCAGCTCAAGGAGGAAGGCAGTTGTGTCTGATAAAGCATCATGTAGCCATTGAGAACTGACAGATTCATACTGATGCCAAAGTGTAGCCTTATTTTCCCCAGAATATAGTCTCATGGAATGGTTTGGGTTGGAAGTGACCTTACAGACCATCCAGTTCCAACCCCCCTGCCACGGGCAGGGACACCTTCCACCAGACCAGATTGCTCAAAGCCCCATCCAACCTGGCCTTGAACACTTCCAGGGATGGGGCATCCACACCTTCTCTGGGCAACCTGTGCCAGTGCCTCACCACCCTCACCTTAAAAGATGTCTTCCTTATGTCCAATCTAAACCTACCCTATTTCAATTTAAAACTGTTACCCTTTGTCCTGTCACAACAGACTCTATTATAAAGTTCTGTCCCCATCTTTCTTATAAGAGCCCTTTATATTTTGAAAGCTTACAATGAGGTCTCCATCTAGCTTTTCAGCTCTGAATATCCAGGCCTTCCGTTATTTTAAACACTAAGCAAGTTCAAAATCATTTTACATTTGCTTTACTCCAATGCCACTGCATGACTGTGGTGCTAGGCAGAGGAGAATCAAAACCCTGGGCTGAAACCTGAGTTTGAGGGTTCTGTTCCCAAAGATGTGCCCAGTGTCATCAGCTGGTTTTGAAGAAGACAAAATCAGTGGCCACCCTGTTGTCCTGCATGCAGGTCTTTCACAACAGGCCTAAGTGAAAATCACTTCAGCCTTCCCAGTCTTGGCAGACTCTGGCTGGCTCTGCCTCCAGTGCTCCCCACGCTGTACCATGCTCGTTCAGCAAGGCAGGCATTATTAAGTTGAAACCCAACTTTGAATGACAGGTTTGAAGATTTGATGCATTGGCTGATGTCTCCTAAGAAACAGAGGTGCATGAATGAAATCAACAGTTTAGCCATTGCCTTCTCATGATCATCCGGATAGCAAATTATTTTGGGATAAGGCTTGTGTATTCAAGGAGCCTGGACTGTGTTTGTTACCCTTACTGCAGTCACGCTTCATCTTTGCATCATTTAGCCAAATTGTTTTGGTTACAGAAGAATAGATGTTCTGTTGGAGGAAGGAAGCTGCCGCATTGGCCTCAGACGATACTCATCGAAACTCGAAGAGGCTGGAGTAATTGTGCTGAGGTGGACAGGCAGCAGCCGTGCCAAGAACAATATTATTTGCATTTTAAGTTATAGCATCTCATGGAATCAAGAACAGAACCAGGTTTTTTTCTAAACTCATTTGAAGATTTGCCAAAGGGACGATTTACAGCTTCCTAGTAATAACAAACAGTTCAGCTGTCTTGACCAACATGTGGTCACGCATGTTGCAAACTAACATAAATATTTTATAACATCTTGCTGCAGTTCCTGTTCCACAGAAATGTTTGTCAAACACCTCAGGGAATCAAAAGGGTTTTAATCTTTAAATTTCATTGCAGACTAATTGTACTTTTTTTTTTTTCCATTCTGAACGTGGATAACTTGTTTCGTACTGCGCTTGATTAAAAACAGTTGGAAGAGGAGGATGGGAGTTTTCATTTTTGAACTTTTTTTGGAATAATCTCAGGAACTTTATTAGTTATTTGGTTTATAGTCTAGTGTAAATATCTTTCTAGTGCAGCAGGTGCTTTTGAAACTGGAAGTGGTTAACCTCAATCTCGAGAAAGTGATAAAAATTAAAGCCCTTGTATGAAATTAGTGGTATTTTGTCCCGTGGAATATTTGAACATAGTTCTACTCACACCATATGGAAAAAGCAGAGCTGAAATTTTGAGGAGGAAAGAAAGTGGAAAATAAAAGGACTATATCATTGGAAGAATGTTTAGAGGTCCTAGGGGGGGAAGTTTGATAGAAAGGATGTATCATTTTGTATTTGTGTTATTGTACAAATTGCAGTCCAGATGCTGCGGAGTCGGGGCCAAGCCTGCTGAGTGCTGTGCATTCAACTGCGTATAATTTAGAGACCGCTCAAATCAAGTTGACAGTAGACCAAGATAGCAGGGAGTGTGCACGCAAAGGTGGTGAGAGATCTAGACACGAAAAGTCAGATCGCACGTATGTGAGCACTCCATCCATCTTCCTTTTTCCTCTCTGCGTTAAAAAGGAAGAAAAAGTTTGAAGTGAAATATTCAGACAAGGAGGAGGACGAGGGGCTGGGTCAGAGGGTAGTCACGGTAGGCTAGCTGCTCTCCTGGTGATGCCAAAAGTAGTCTGGACAATTGGATGACTGATCTCAGCATTTAAGCAAAATATGTGCTTGGCGAAAGAACAGCCCCTGAGGTCAGAACAGAGATCGTCTTAGGGCTGGCTGGAGGCTGGGTTGGAAAAGGAGATGTGTTTGTGCTACAGATATGTTTGTATATCTCTGTGTATGTGTACAGCTTTAGCTATCTGTCAGTGTTAAAAAGGGGGGTTGTGAAATACAATTGTAGAAATGCTGGAGTAAAGAGAGGGAAACGAGGCTTAGTGCCTTGAGAGAGAAAAGAAAAGACCACCGGAGGGCTGAGTCTGTGGAAGGCTGAGAAGTGGGAAGAAAAATATCATCGGGGTGCAAAGCACAGGTAACCTCTAAGGTGAGCTGCCAAATGAGGACAGCACAACGACCTCCTCTTGCCTTCCAAAGAGAAGCTGGACACTGGAGTGTGCTGTAGGTCCCTCAACTGGTGTGTCGCAATGCCGATGGGCACCGCAATGGGTGCCTGTACCTCGGCCCCATGCACATCACGATAGCTACAGTTCCTCTGTTGAGCCCCAGCATAAGCTGGCTGGGTTGAAGTCCATCAACAGCCTCGCCATGCGGATGGGCTGCAGAAACCCTAAGGGAAAAACAAAAGCAGCGCAAATTGCTGAAACGGGAAATGGAGGCTCACACAGATTTCCTGCGGGATGCTCTGTGTTTACCTGCATGTTTAGTTATCTTCAGGTGGTGGTTGTATAATTGGAGGAGAGCTTCGTGGTGCTTTTTTCTAGTGCGTTTGTTATACTATACTGAGATGACAGATTTCTTATATAGAGCCTTCTTTATTTCTCATATTCCTAATTTTTAAAGGAAACATTGCCTTTCTCTAGAATCTTTTCTCCCGGGGGGGTATATGGATGTTTTGTAAGCATCTCAAATGGCCTGTAGCGCACTGAAGCGGGCATATGTTACACCTCATTAAACAGTTACTGAAATAGTGGTTCAGAAGCCAAGCTTGCTTGTCCTGGGTTAGATGGGAGTGAGCAGAGAGCATCTGGTACCGCACAAGAAGCTGGTGCCGATGGTTCCTCTCTACAGAGCTTCGGTAGAGCTTCGGTAGAAGAAGCATACAAGGACATATGAATGGTACAGTGGAGAAATCATCCCTGGTAAAGTCAGTAACAAAACTGCTCTTGGTTTCATTCAGATTAAGCTTCCATCCAAGCAATCTTCTTGTGAAACAGCTAGTTCTATGGCTTAGGCAGTGCTTTTCAGTGGTATTCAAGCAAATACAGCCATCAGCAATCATCCATGAACTGTAATCGAGCTCCAAGCTACATTTGGAGCAACCTCATTTGCTGGAGTGGCAATAGCTAATGAGAATCAAATTGCGGAGGGACTCCTGTCCTCCAAACCCACAGCAAGATCCAGCTTGCGTGCGAGCAGTAAGTGCACAAGCCTCATTTTATGTAATTTGCTGGAACCTGAAAAGGAACTTAGTGCTCTGTGTAGCACCGAACCCAAATTATGTGCAACCACAATTCACATGACCAGCTGCCTGTACAATAGGAGAAGTTTCCAAACATTGTAAAACTGGCTTTTAAAACTGTGTTCTTTTAATGTTTTGGATCACATTTAAACCTTAAAATTGCCTTGATCTTTCTTCTCAGACATATTTACTTATTTGAATTGAGGGTGAGGGCTGGTTTTCATAGACTTAGGAATGCGAGTGTTGTGATTTACACTGAATTCTTCCTGTCTAGGGGCAACATCATATTTGGGAGAAACGTGTGTCTGCAGCATCACAGAAACTGCCATACTCTGGCAGAAATACTGGGGTTTGTCCTTGGCAAACCTCCTGCAGAAACGCATTTTACCCTGCTCCCTCTCCCCACGAAGTGAAAGAATAGCATACCCCACAGATGAGATAGATAGATAGCCATGTGGACTATGAGCTTCTCATTTCTATCCTGGACCAGCTTGTTTCACTCACTAATTGGCATGAAAAGATGTGACAGTGGTAGGAGGAAAACAGATGTGAGATTACACAGGGAGACTGGGAATCATGTAGAGGAGACACCGGAGTGTCTTAATTTTCTTGGGAGTCAGGAGGGCCAGTCCACTGGGATCTGTATGCCAAGATCACATGGGATATTTTTGATAGGGGCTGAGAATTTGGGGTTTGCCTCAGGAATCTGCCAGTGTTCTTGGCTGTAGCCCAAAACCTCATGTCCTCATTACTGTTTGCACCATCAGGCCTCCCTTCTCTACCAAGTGTTTTGCTATACATGAAGAAGAAACCAGTAAGTGCTTCATGTTTCAGGTTCATCTGGGCAGGAACAGTCTTTTACTCTGTTGTTTGTATGTATACATGCACCATGTGTCCCACCCCATGTGGGATTCTGTGCTGCTCTGTTGCTCCTAATAATTTCTCAGGATTTCTCTGGGGTTTTCCCCCAGACACCAAGTTTTTCTGTAGCATGGCAGTCCTATTCTCCATGCAGTGATTTTTTTCTTCTCTTTTACTGAAAGACACCGAAGCTTGTATTTAGACACTTCATGCATGTAAAGACAGTTGTGAATCTAGTCAAAATCAAAAGAAATGTCAGCCTAACCTATTTCTCACTAAAGCCAAAGAAGTATTCCCATTAGCTTGGCTAGAAGTCTGTGAGGATCTCGATATTGCTTTTGTGGGAAGAAGGAAGGCATTGAATTTGGCCCAAAATCTGATTTTCTTAAAAAAAACCCAGCTGTATCTTGTCATCTCTTACTTGGCATTAATTGTCTGTCTTCACTTTTCCTGTCAATAGAGCAGTGATGCTCTTTTTAACCATCTGTGAAGTTCATAGATTCTTCACAAAACCACTCTGCCAAACCAGCTGTTCTTTGGGGAAGTTTGTTTAGTTCAGCTTCAAAAAACTGTTTTTCTCAATGCGACAGAATCTTGTCTGTAGACAAAACACATACAATTTCTAGCATATGGATTTATTTCTTTGGTTGGGGTTTTTCTTTCTATGGAGGAAAAATTGGTGTCCTGGAGGCTGGCAAACCATGGGAAATGGTAATGAGTTCACTGCTAAATTCGTTATAGAGCTATACCCCTGCAATCACAGTGCAGGGCTTGAGGAGCTTAGCGCTGAAGTTCTTCCTCTGCATTAATTAATAAAACCCTGAATACATTTGTCCTATGAGTTTTATTTATTGAGGTAAACCTCCTGTAACATGAGGGAACAGCATGGCTTTCCTTCTTCTTACCTGTCACCCTGTCACATCTTGCCCATCACATGGCCATCAGGGATGTCCTCATCAGGAAAGCATTTACTTCTGTGAGAGAACCTGTGCAGGATCAGGTCCCTGGTCAGTCAGTATTCTGGCACGGGGACTTTGTCATGTTCCAGTTCTGCTCACTCTTACACTGGTGTAAATCAAAAGTCACTGTTGTAAGACAAGGTAAAAATGAGAAGAATAATGGAAATGTGTCCCTCTAATCCAGTGAAAGGAAGTGACTTGCACAAAACAAAACAATTACTGGTAAAACCTCATTAATAGTAGGGTCAACTTATGTTGTAATTGAATTAGTGGACCTCATTAAAGATGGTTCCCCAGGAACCGAAACAAACATGAAGTTGAGTTGCTTAATTATCTTTGTCTTGGAGGTTTTTTTAGTGTTCCCAGGCTCTGTGGGAGAGGAAGGAAGGACGATATGAAAGGATTAGAAATCCACGATTATATCACTTTGTAACAAAGGGAATGGCCAAGAGTGGGGGATTTTTCAACTAGTGACTTTGAACCCAGAAAGAGGCATAGACACTGTGAGAAGAGTTTGTAAATCACGGTCAACAAAAGATTTGCCCAGCAGTAACTGCTGAGAAGGCACAGTGGGGAATCTTCTTTCCAGGTTTCACAGAAGACACACTGAATGATGTCTTCCCCATACCCCAAAGCATCACGGGTTTGGGTTTTTTCCCAAGCTTAAGAGCACAAACATACACAAATTAAAGGTAGTAAGAAACTACAAGACATTTAAAATGAGAAAAGAAAGGATTAGCCCACTGATGTGCCTCCTTCCCTCTTTTTATGCAAATAATATTTTCAATACAGCTTTTCTAGAGTGGGATGTAGTTCAGGACAGGGCCTGTGTCAGCCCATCCACACCAGCAAGAGAAGCTTGAGTAGCTGAGAAGCAGCGCTGTGAAGAGGGTTATCAAGTCCGCTGGAGCCAAGGAGGCCACAGTAGGATCTGACCTTTGTAGAAAAATCTTTCACAATGTAGAAAATTGATGTTTTCTGCTGTTGCTCTCTGCTCCCCAGCCCCTGCGTGCGGTCTCAGTGGGGATTAGTTCAGCTCCTGGCGCTGACCCCTGACGGAGGAACTTTTGCTTGCAGATTGTCAAAGTACATCCCAGCTGTAAAACTGGACAGCTGCAAGTATCTGTGGAAAACACATTACAGGAAAAATCTGTATGGAATAAGCTTACTAAGTTCCCTGACTATTAGGACTTCCCGAGCATGGCTGTTAACATACTAATTATAAAGGAGAAGCAGATTAGCTGTGCCTGCTCTTGCAGCCTGCAGTGGTGATCCCCGTGTGTCTGTGTTTCCCCCGTGTCCCCTTCCCGCACTCTGCTCTTATCAGCCTAGGAAGTTCCCTGTTCCAGGGACTGTTTCCAAAGGCCTGGGAGATATTCACTGATCTTTGTTTACTCAGCTCAGAGACTGCCAGGCCAGCTTTCAGTCGTGTGGATTAGGAACTGTGATCCCAAAGGCTGCCTGAGAACTGCAGCTTGAGTCCCGGCGTCACAGAGGGCAACGGCCTGGGACTGTACAAACTGAGTAAACCCCTTGGTCTGGCCATCCAAGCCACCCCACAGCCCTCCCTGTGCTGTGGCTGCTAGCTGTACTCCGGAGCACAGGGATATGGAAAGATGCAGTAAGCCAAGACTTTGCTCCAAAAAGATGCTGAGCGCCTGGAGATGGTCTGAGCTACAGTGAACTCTGCATGTTCTGCACTAGGTAAGGCCTAATTCAGCCCTTGATTAAGCCCCTGTTGCCTTAACCACAGTTTTCTGATACCATGGGAACTACCATTTAGTGTCTTTGTTCCCACCTACAGAAATATGATCTATAATGAATAAATTATAAGGCTAAGCCATGCCAGCATCCCTCCTGCTTGTATTCATCCCTGAGTGAAACACCCCCTTCTCACTTCTGGAGAGTGCAGGTGGTGATAAAACTAATTGTTATCTGTGAATTGGCTTTGCCCTTCAGTTCCTGAAGTAAGTGGCTTTTGTGGGCTTGAGCTGCAAAGAGGGAGCTGCCACATAACAGACTTGGTACTGTCAGTGATAAGAAAACAGAAGCATTTGAGGTTCTTAGCAGCAAGCCTTTTTCAGAACAAAACCCCTCGCTCAGCTCCTGCATAGCGTGAAGCCTTGTGGGCAGCTGATATTTTTGCCTTTGTTTTTGGGTAGTGACATAGCGTCTGCCCTCTCCATGCCAACTCATTTCCCACACATTTAAAAATGAATTGGAGCACCTGGCTTTAGCTCTGCAGGGCTGTGGCTCACCATCTAATCATTAGACCTTTCAAGACCAGAAAAAGAGTGGTACAATATGGTTTTCAGGCAGTCTTAAAAAAAAAAACCGCAACCCTAAAAGCTTTAATCTTAAACATAGCAATACCTCCGTGAATTCCAGCTTTTGATCCGGGGCAGAATGTGTTTCCAAATTCATTTCACGCTGTGCTGTTTCAGTGAATATAACCACTTCACCCAGGGGTCCTACTCCTAGACCTTCCAAGAAACTTCAGAAAGCAGCCTTCAAAGTTAGGGCAGGCAATTTCTGCTCCACTCCTGACCCTGCCACAGAGCCACTGTATGATGGACCAGCTCTGTACTTAAAAGTGTTTTGGAGATTTAACTGGTTGTGAAGGCAGCGACTTCCTCATCACACGTTGTTGCAGTTGCTCCAGTATGAAGATGCTTATACTGGTATAGCTCATTCAGATGCAATAAATGCAAAAGTGCAGTGAGCTAGAGTTGTTGTGTATTAGTATGACCATGCTTGCCCTTGGACTGTTAGCAGCACAACCGTGGTTGTGTTTAAACAGTTTAATCTGTTCTCGCAATCGAAAAACATGCATTCATGCACGTAGATCTCCAAATTGTTTAAACTTTAAGTTCAGAGTCTTGCATTTGCTGTGCCTTGAAATAGCGAGTTGGCACTGGAGACCGGACTCCTGGCACTATGCAGACCTAAAAACTAGCCAGAAATTAAGCGCTGAGCAGAGTTGTGCCCAAGGCACGCACAAATGTCCCTCCCAGCCCAAATTACACAGAAAAAAACCACTCTACAACCCCATACTCCGTTTTGACCCTATTCAATCTTATTAATTACTACATTAATTCCCAATACCACTTCAAGAGGTTTCCCAGCACGCTGCTGAACTCTTTTCATCCTGGTGAGTTCCCCTGCAAAAGGAGAAGAAAGCCTGAAAGGGACTGAAGGGCAGGTGCTCAAATATGAGTGCTTCACCTTCATGGCAGCTGTAATTCCCTCGCAGCTCTCACACTGCCCTGGGGGAAGGGACGTTGGATGCTCCTGGCCGTGCTGGGTTCTTGGAGATGTCATTGGAAGCCCAACCCATTGGAAGAAAAAAAGGAGGGTTACTGGTGGCCAGGCAGACTGCTGCTTCTGTAGGGCATCATGGTATTATTTTGAATAGAAATGAGCTGAAATACATACATTTTTTCCTTGTATTTGATGTATGATCTTTTGATGAAATATTGAAACTTTTCGCTATTTTAGTGCATGGAAAATAACTGAAAGGCCTTTTTTTTCTATTGAAAAAATACTGCAAGAAGATCTTCTGTGATTGGGGGCAGCAATGCCTAGGATACTGTGTCTCTCCCTTTTCTGTCTCTTTTAGAAGAGGAACCGCCACTGATTTACTTTTTTTGCTGAGCTTAAGTTCTGTTCCAGGGGACAAGCAGGGGTCAGGTCCTAGACCCTGATGAGCCAACCTGTGATGTGACTCTCTCTAGACAAGCAAGTAGAGTATTTACTGGCGGATATTTCTGTCTCCCATTATCTGTCCTCCATGTTCAAAGGTCACAGGAAGTAAATGATTTGAAATAGTATCTTTTTTTTTTTTCCCATTCATTGCAGATAAACTTTGACATTCACGGTAGCTGTATTTTCCCTGCCATGACACAATATTGTCAGTGTAAAGCCAAATACTGACGTAGAGCTGATGTCCAGTGTTGATCTTAGTCTAGTATTTCAGAAGTCTCCAGTCTGGAGAATACAGATGATTACAAGTTTTCTGATGAGAATGTGTTGGGTTTTTCTTAAATTCAGAAATGAAGACTCACAAAAACTCAAACTTTGTCTTGTGGGAATGTACCGGTTCTGCTATGGAACTCATATCAGGGAAGGCTTCTCAGGTCCAGGAAAGAAATTTGGGTCAGAAATGTCAGGCGTTTCAGCAGAACCAGCCATGTCCTGGGTACAGCATTCAACAATGATCGCAGAGACCTCAATGCCGTTTCTGGATTTAACAGCATAATCTTGACCTCCTGCCTCCTGGGCAACTGCTGACTCCTCATCTGCTGGCTGGAAGAGGAATGATTCTTACATCAAAGATTTCTAAAATACTTGGCTCTATCCTGATACAGAGCAGAAAAAAACTATGAAAATGCTTGTGAGATAAAGATCGTTTTCTTCTCAGATGTCCTGGAGGCTGAATATCTTTTCTGAAATATATGAAGAGGTGGTGTTTTTTTTAATTGGCGCTAGTGCACAATTTACTAATGAAAGAAGTGTCACGCTGGGTACAAAGTGTAGATCTGGCAAACAGGAGAATCGGTTTCAGTCCTTTCGTCTATCCTGTCACAGGTTACTTGGCATCGCTGATAATTCAACAAACATTTTCACCAGCATCTGGATCACTCACAAGTGAGCGGCTCTTCCAGCGCTCCGTTCCCACGGCCGTGTGTCCCCAGTGGCTGTGCCCAGGTTTGCCAATGTCTGTAGAGCCGTCTATGGTGTATCCTCAGCCGGGGACCTGCTCTGAGCTCAAATGACCCGGTTATTTTTAATCCATGTACTTCCTCTCCCTGGTTAACCATGTGACTGCACACATGCTTGTTCTGCCACAACCACTGGGATGGCATGGGGACAGGAACAAGTGACAGGAGGTGAGACAAGGCTGCCAAAACCAAGTCATCAAGATACGTCCTCAGTTTTTCTTGTGCAACAATAAGAACGGTTGTTTGTCAGAGAAACACTAAATCCATGGAAGAAAATAGCAATTTAACAGCTATGTAATCATAAAGCTGCTCATTAAGATTTTTTGAAGCATTTGTCTGTGTGCTTGAGTAGATGTAGTCCAATAATTACTGATTTTTAATATTTTACTGCCAGCTGTTCATCAAGATACGAATCAGTTGGTTAGTTATGGGTGAAAGTTTCATTAGAATTTAAGCTCCTTAGACTCTTCTGAAAATGTTTCCTTCTGTCCTGCTGTCTAATCTGCTATCACCATAGCAGAAATCCCGTTAATTAACGACTAAGACCTTTTATAATCTTCACAGACTGCAGAATGCATTTACCATTGCTGTGCATCAGGCTGAGTCCGGCACAGGGCACTGCTGGTTGTCTGGAGCATCAGCCCCTGCCTGCACAGGAGTGGGACATGCTGAAGCTTCTGCCTAGGAAGGATGGAATTGTGTCCCGTAAGAGAAGGGTCATCCCATGCAATCTAGCATTTGAGCTTCAGCTATGGGCCAGTGTCAGCTACTTAATAAGACTTGTGACACTCTGTGTGCTCCTTGAATAAAAAAAAAGGGTTATCCCTGAGAAAGCATCCTACATGTCATGTCTGTCTGCTGTGCTGCTAATATGCTATTAATACACATTGTGTCTGGTGGAAAACTAGAAGGTAACTGAAGTTGATAACTTGGGTATACTATGATGAGTTGTTGGGTTGGGTATACCATTCAGTATCCATATCTAAATCTTTGCTAACTGGAGGTTAGCAAATGTGACACCCATCAACAAGAAGGGCTAGAAGGAGGATCCAGGGAACTACAGACCTGTCAGCCTGACCTTGGTGCCAGGGAAGGTTATGGAGCAGATCATCCTGAGTACCATCATAATGGCACATACAGGACAACCAGGTGATCAGGCCCGGTCAGCATGGGTTTATGAAAGGCAGGTCCTGCTTGGCTAACCTGGTCTCCTTCTATGACAAGGTGACCCACTTAGTAGATGAGGGAAAGGCTGTGGATGTTGTCTGCCTGGACTTTAGTAAAGCCTTTGACACCATCTCCCACAGCATTCTCCTGGAGAAACTGGCTGCGCATGGCTTGAACGGGCATACTCTGTGCTGGGTAAAAAACTGGCTGGATGGCCGGTCCCAAAGAGTGGTGGTGAATGGAGTTAAATCCAATTGGCAGCTGGTCACCAGTGGTGTTCCCCAGGGCTCGGTATTGGGGCCAGTTCTGTTTAACATCTTTATCAGTGATCTGGACGAGGGGATCGAGTGCACCCTCAGTCACTTTGCAGATGACATCAAGTTGGGTGGGAGTGTTGATTTGCTGGAGGATGGGAAGGCTCTACAGAGGGATCTGGACAGGCTGGATCAATGGGCCAATGCTACGAGCTTGGGGAAGAGTGGCTGGAAAGCTGC
>NW_009604417.1:24445-49754 GCF_000690535.1 Cariama cristata | reverse complement strand
CAGCAATCACCTCTCCTGCTACCTCAGAGCCTCGGAATTGTCCCCCTGGAAAGGTGGGGGGCAGATGCTGAGATAAATGTCTCCAGCTCTGCAGCCAAATTCCCAGCAGCCAGAATAAACAAACACTGTCACCTTCCTGCTTGGGGACAGGCGAGTCCCCCTGGCCCCAGCCCTCCCCATTGCCACCCCGGTGAGGGACACCCCCCACGGAAAGGCAGATTTATTGTCCCTAATCAGCAAATCGTTTAGGTCATTACAAGCCCATTACCGAGGGACAGGCGGGGCGAGGAGAAACCTTGGCCACATCTTATCATGTGAAACAGTGCCTTTGAAAACCAGAGAAGAGACAAGGGTTCCCTGGAGAGTCCCCAGTTATCCCTTTCCTACAGGGATGTCCCCTGCTCGTTTGCTCTCATCTGCTGCTTTCCTTCAGCCTCCTGTGGCCCCCTCGAAAGAGGTCCAGTCCCCCTAAATCTGTCACCCCCATTCTTGCCTGAACCCTTTCCTGCATCATTTGTAGCCAGGGCAGCACATCTCCCTGGTAAGGCCTAGGGGACGAGACCATTTCCCTAGTTTTGGTGGATTTTATTTTATTTTTATACCACCCCTACCTTTTACAACCTTTTCCCCTTATTTCTTTTCCCAGTCCCCCTCACTGACATGTTTTCATGTGGGTAACCCGGGGGTTGCCGTGTTCATGCTGGCAGTGCATCCCATCAGGGAGGAATTTGGGGCAGTGCCTCTCGAGTCTGCGTCCACTTGGGTCCACACTAGGGGTCCAGCTTGGAGCAAGGGAAAGGGGGCAACTGAGCCCCCTGAAAATCAGGACTCCTGTACCACCTCTGATGTGGCAACCTGCAGCATCCCTCGTACCAATCCTGGGTATCACGCCTGTCACCAGCTACACAGAGCTGGGGGGTCACACAGATCCCCACGGTGGGGCCAGAGAGACCCTTGTCTCCCCCCTCACCCCTTTCGCCTCCACCCTAGTAATTATGCAACCTCTTCTGACCCTGCTTTCTATCCCTTTTATCCTGGCCTCAGTGCCTGTTCGCCCAAGCAGGCAGGGCTGAGCCGTTGGAGATTGCTCTGAGGTCCTTCCATCTGGCACTTTCTCTCTGTTCCCCCACTCAATAAATAAAATAAGGGTCACCTTTTTTTTTTTTACTTTTTTTTTTTTTGGATCACACACCAAGGCCCATCACAAATGAGACCCCCGAGGCTTTGATGCCTGTGTTTGGACACAAGCAATTATCTCTAATTATTGTTTTGCTTTTCAGTTTGCCCAACTTTCCAACAGCCTTGAAAAGAAACTTCAAGGAGGGGGCTCAGCAGACTGAATGAGACATTTCTCCACGAAAGCCCCTCCCAGAGCCCCCTCTCGCTTCCATATTGAGAGAAACAAAATCTTCACAAATGTTTAAGTACAATATGGGTTTGGCGAGGGGTTTTCTTTTCTTTTTTTTTCTCTTTTTTTTTTTTTTGAAGATGATTTCTAAAGACACGGGAACATTTGTACAAATAAGGCGCAGATGGGAGTGGGGTGGGGGAGCACACTGGAGCTGAATATCTGGAAGGGAGGTGAAATGGTTTTCAGCTGGGAAGGAAGTGGAGAAGCAGAGATTAAAACCCCCTTAGACTTTCCCACCACTCATAAATAATACATTAAATTGCACTTACTGCGTTCTGCTCACTGAGGAGCACTGGGCAAAGGCCTCAAGTCCCAAAGAAAATTCAGTCTAGGGGAATGGCAGGATCGGGAGGCAGGAATGGGGAGAAAGGGTAATACCTTGGGAAGCTGTCTGGAAGAATGGAAAACAACTAAAAAGAACACGTCAAGTGTCTGCTCGTGTATGTGGCAGACACCTGCATACACACACACGGATCTACATACGTGGGTTTTCTCCTGCTGGCAAAATGTATAGGGATATATATATGCACCTACACACAGATATATATGCACACATATGTACAGCCTGGGCACAAATATGCTCACAGACTGAAACACCTCTCTGCACACAGGTATTACACACATACAGCGGGTACACGTGTGCACAGAGGGATGTGCATATGTATGTTCACATCCACATGTGCATATGCACATCCACAGGTGCATCACATCTGTGTGCTCATTCACACAAAGAGGTGAGGGAAGGATGTAGATAAACAGGTAAATGCACTTGTAGTAACAACCATAGACCCCTGCACTGTATGTGTATAAGGTAAAGTTGTTTGAGAGCCAGGACTTTACTCAGGCTGCATTATACATCCCTTCCAACTTCTTAAAGTGATGATAACAACAACTCCACAACACAGGTCTCCCACTGAATACCCAAAGCTTGTGTGTTTTAACTGCTACCTTACTATTTATTTAGCAATCCTTCACAGTAACCAGAGCAGGCTACGCAAAATACGTCCAGCCTGCCGAGACAAACCTTTGGCTGAAGGGCATCGATCATTTTCTGCAGCTAAAATTCCTCTGCAAATCAATGCCATCCAGTTATTAGTTCTTCAGACTCCAGGCTAATGGGCCATCACATCTCCATCCAAGAAAAGGAAAACACAGCCCTGCTCCTACCCCAGACCTAATTGCACAGGCCAAGGGTGGCAAAGGTGGGGGAGCTTTTGTTTGTCACTCCCCTCCTTTGGCGGTAGCACTGCAGAGAAGTGGTGTCATAAATATTTGTCTTTCTGCCTGGCTGTCTGTCAACACAGATGTCTAAAAAAACACTGTAACTATAAATACATAAACATGAAGTGATTAACACATGTGTATTTGTACACATCATGCTTATATATAGTGAGTGTATCATTATATGCACATGTATGTATACATACGTGCATATAAATAAACCCAGGCATGTACATCCCTTGGGTATTTTATTTTGCCACTCGACTATTAGCAGTGGTAACAGTAACAGACATATTTCTGTCAGATCTAGATGGGTAACATAAGAGCATATTATCCTTTTAGGAAAGTAATTAGCATCAGGGATCTGATTCCTTTTGCTACCCTTCTAATTAATTATACTTGGTAATGCCATCATTAAGAAGAGCAGAGTGTTTGTTCTTTTAATCTCTGTGTAAGGGACATGAGTTGGGAACAAGCTGCTTTGGGGTAGCTTTGCTGAGCTCTTTATTCCACCACTCAGCCCTCCTCTGCTTTGTTTTTTTTTTTCCTCAGCCAGGCTTTTTGCAGCAAGAGCCTGCACCCCCCCCAAACAAAACAAAACAACCTCCCCAAAAACCTCCATCAAACTCCTCCCTCCAAAAAAACGTAGGAAACACAGTGAATTAAAGAAGTCTTGACTGAAAAATGACCCATATGTTTGCAAATGCTTTCCAAATGATCCTTTTCTGAATCCATGTGTTGTGCACAGGGGGGGTGGGGGGAGGACACCCCGCTACAGATTGCGGCTCTGATCTCTGGGTTTTTCCTGAGCTCGGGGGCTGTCTGCGGCACGGCGTGACCCTTCTGCCAGGGGTTGGTGCACCCGCCCGGAGGGTGGCTGTCCCCATCGCTCCGGCACAACCACGGGCCCCGCTCCCACACGTGGGGTCCTGGATCTAAACTGCTAATTGCACGGGTTCACAGATCCTCCAGCCCAGCGCCTCGCTGAAAACCGGCTCCTCGCTGGGCCCGCATCTCTTGGGGACCACACACAAGCACCGCGCAGAGCTTTTGTGTGGCAGAAAAAAGGAGATGCATAATGGAAAGGGCGAGAAAGAGAAAAAGAGTTGGTAAACACATTGGCTGTGGTACCTAGAAACCAAGGCAGTGCGGCAGGTTCCCAAGAGAAGATCAAAAGTTGGCCTTTGAGATAAGCAACTGAGCAAACTCAAGTATGTTTCTATAATGAACTGCACAAAAGCAGCAGAAGGAGTACTGCGCTAAACTCAATGAGCTGCTCATAATGCACTGATATGTATATTATATAGATATTCCCGTACCTGCTATACCAGTCCTGGCCAACATCGGTGTGTGCGTGGGCAAAGTACAGCACTGAAGCCTGCCATACGCACCGTGCGCCCCGTGATCCATAAATAGATATGCACCACAAAGATACATGCAAATAATTCTCTCCACAGAGAATTAGATCAAAAAATTCAGAGCTCTGCCCTGAGACCTCAGTGCAGATAATTACACAAATGTACCTACAGGTACCTGCAGAACTGTGTGAGTTTATGGGCACAGTAATAGTGCTGAATACACAAAATATGTGCTTGTGCCTCACTTACAGTTCTGCATGTCTGACAAAACAGATCTATGTGTTTAGATGTCCATGTTATATATTGATATAGTTCTGTGCATATATTTCAGTTGCAAAAATGTACAGTCAACTCTGGATGTAGCAGGCACAGACGGCTTGCGTTTATTATTGTAGTATACAGGCTACTTTTACCTCTAATAAAAAAAACAGACTAACAGGCTCCTCAAATGTACAATGAGAATTTTCTTAAGAGACAGGGATGTGTTTTTATATTCTAAAATTTCAGCAGCCTGGGAGATCATTAATACTCATTTATCTGTCACCTGACATGACATCTATCATGTCACTTAGCTTTCCATTAAGAAGAACAGGGAGCAGTTATATTAAGTTATGTCCCGGCTATCTTCTTATAAAGAAAAGACCTCATTTGTTCCAGGAGCTAATATGCTGGTTTCCTTCACTGTTACTCACTGAGGCAGTAAGTGTGGATGTGACAGCCAGACGGCTGATATGAATGCACATGGACATTTAAGGTCCAAAAGGAACATAATACAGCATAATCCCAGTTTAACATTATTTTAAAATAAGGGGGAAACACTTGAACTCTCCCTACATAATGATATGAATTTTGTCCTGGATGAGATTACATGGTTTTCAAGCATGATTAGCCATATGTCTAAACTGAAATGAGACAAAAACAAACCAAGCAACTTTGCAGTGCCTTGTGCTGAGCTCAGCGCTTTTTAAAAAGGACAATACAGAACTCATTCAGCTGAAGTGTAGTCATAGCAATTGTTTCATTGAGAGAAATATGTTGTTAGAAAAACTAAGGGAATATGGCAGCTTTAATTTGTTCATTGCTTTAGAAGGAGGACACCTAATGTAACCACATTTTTCAGCTTATGTTATGAGTTACAATCAGTTTGAATCATGTGCAGTAAATCTAGATAGACTCTAGATAGTTTCTTCAAAACTTACTTAGACGATCTCCTATTTCTCCTAATTAATCTTAATAAATTAACTACTATGAATTTGTGAAGAAATATGCCAGTAAAGACAGAAAAGGATCAATCTACACATATGTGTGTGGGGAGCATCTCTAATGGAAGGGAAGGAAGAAAACCAATTTGAAACTGTTAGCAGAAATTATTTTTGCCTGTGTGCTTACGCTAGTACACATCTTCAGACCTCACAGAGAAGGTCAACAGGGAACACTGAACTTTTTCTCAGTTTATAAGAACTAGGGACTAGCCAAAGAAACAACAATGTAGGAGGTTTAAAACAAGAAAAGCTTTTCACAAGGTGCATTGTTAAACTGTGGAGCTTACTGACACAATTTCAAAAAACAGGAGTTCTAAAAACAGTTAGAGCAAATACTGGAAGGAAAAAAGTCATCATCAACACAAAAATGAAGACACAATTTCTGGCCCCAAAAACCATGCTGGAGGGCTGTAGGAGGAGAGAGATGCAGTGGTTCCTCCAAAGCTACCGCAGATTCAATAGTTTTTGGCGCGTGCCTCTGAGCTGCCCCTGGCTAGTGGTTAGAGCAGTCTCTTCGGACACACATCAGCAGGGACTGAGCCTCAGCCTTCCCCTTCGCTGGCAAACACCATCACTATCCAGGTACCACATAAAAACAGAGGATGGAGGCATGCTTCCTCCCTATTCTGTGGTGGTGTTTTAATGCAAGGAGTCATCCTCCGCCTGGCCACAGAAAAATTACTTTTAGTCACCAGCTACAGCCAAAAGCAGGCCTCAGTCGGTTTTCTGGAGGGACATCCCTCCTAGAAGCAATGTGTAAGACCCCAAGGCAGAAAACAGCACAGGATTACCAGCATGACCCTAATATCACCATTGTCTTCATGCTCGTTTGGTGACCCTCTGCTCAGTGGGCTGGCTTAGGGGGACAGTATTTAAGATGTCCTTAGCATTGCAGAGGAGACTGTGACACCTAAGCGGGAGTCTGCCATAGGAATGAGTGCTGAAGTCATCATCTCCAAAGTCAATTTGTCTCTCTCATCTGTCTGGAGGAGCCACCTGCCTCTTCAATGACTTTAGAGGGAGTCAGACTACCTGACACTAATCAAGTAGTTTCTGATACATTTTGAACTTGCAGATTGACAGTAATTTCAAGCCTCCTAAGGATGGACCAACCTCTTTCAGATGGCATTTGAAAGCATCTCAAAGTAGCCTCTGGGATCTTCATACTGTGGGCTGAGAACCACAGGAGATGACTCCTTCCCCAGAAGACATGGTCTGTTCTGGCTCTGCAGCAGTGAAAGCTTTCACACTGCATACCCTGAGCCAAGGACAATTCTTGCACTTGCTGGCTGTCACCTTTCTGTCAACCAACTGTACAGGTGAGATGAGACGAGCTGAATGCCAGCAATGGTACAAGGTCCATGTTAATAAGCAGCTTAGAAACAACCCGTGGTTGAGGTACCGTACCATAGATTCAGTAGAAGCCACCTGAAAAGTCTCTGGGCTTTAGGGGACCAGCTTTACGAAGTGAAGGACATCCTGTGCCTTCCTCACTGCATTGTGGGTTGGGTGGTAAGTAAGACTGATGCTTCTCTGGGATCTTCCCTGAGGGAACTGGGAGGAGGGGTGGGTGGGTTTTTAGTGCATTGAAGCAGGTGCAGTGGCACTGAAACAAGTGGGTTGGGAAAGAGCAGCTGCGGGGAGCGGAGGATCACCTCCAGGTCTCACAAATGTGACCTGGGGTAAGGCTACTGTCATGCAACTCTTGGAGCCCTCACATGCAGCAGTGGTGTCTGTCTATTTATAAAAAATAAGATTTTCTGACACAGCTATGTGCCTTTCGCTTTGCTGACGGCTGAAGAAAGCGATGGAGCTCAAACTGCCAAGAACCCTGAGAGGAATTCTAGGAATGTGTCAATTAGCTCCAGAGAGAGTGATTAGCAGTGATTCATACCGGCTTAGTGTCTCTTCCCTGTTGCTTACTGGCTGCATGATTCAGCAGGTGAGTTTGCCCAACTTGAGATCGCTTTGGCCGCTTGAGCCAGTTTTGCAGCCGATGACTTAAGAGGTGCAACTTCCCCAGCAGTAGCCGGGTGTGAGTTCAGCCTGGGTGTGAGCCGGGTGTGAGTTACAAGCTGAGAGGGAAGATGGAAATTATTCCAACTCCAAGTCCTCCAGAGTCTTTAAATGCTTATGCTCACCTCGACCTCGCTGAATGCAGTCCCTTCACTTGGCTATAGCTTTTCTGTCAGCCTCCCACACTCTGTGTAAAACCAAACTCCAGCCCTCTGTGTCCTTTAAATTATTTGCCTTTATTGTACAAGCTCCAAGAACAAAGCTAAAGAAAAACAATGAAAATAAACAAATTTTAAACACAACCACATTTCATGCCCGTTCTTCAAGCCAAGCTCTTATTATTCGAAAGAACAGGGCCACAAATATGAGGGACAAGAAGTGATAAATGAGTTCCTCTGACAACCAGTGGATCATGGTTTTTGCTCAAGACAAAGTAGCTCACAGTGCTCTTTTTAGGTCATAGTTATCATGAGACTTCATTAATGACTAACAAAGTATGCAGGGAGTTTTAAATGAGAACTACTTTCTGTGTGTGTAAAATAAACTGATATTAATGGATGGAGCAGGAATAAGTTGGCAAGGTATAGACAGACCACAGTGTGGTCAGCACAAATTACTGTCATTTGCTAGAATAATTGCAGTGGCAACTGTTGCTGTTGTTGCTAAGTGTTTTTTTTTTCCCTGAGTGTCTTTGTGGTGCACCCTATTTATGGCCAGATTCTGCCATTCCCGTGAAGTCAAGTCTGCCTCCTCTGAGATCTGGATCATCCTGTCTTGGTCTATTCTTAAGGATGGACACAACTTCATTCCCCGCAGCTACAGTCACTGCCGCAGGCAGGTAACCCTATTGACATCAGATTTTGCAGAGTAGTAGGATAAGATTATGGTCTATTGTATTACGAATCAGATGCTGCAGCCCTTAGTCGGTGGGTGGGATGGGGTAAACAATTGTGCAACATGCCCCATGTCCTGCCACATGATGGAAGGACACCCCATGTCACTTGGCAGACATGGGGCATGGGACTGTTTTCAGGCTTGCACAGAGCTGATGGTTGTCTCCAGCTTCCTACATCTGCCAGTTAGGACCTTGGAGTGGGGAAGACTTGTGGCACCGTGCTGGATGCAAGCGACTTCCCCAGGGGAACATAAAGCAGAAGCGAAGGGCTGGGTCTGAAGCATCTTTCCACTCTTCTGTCCAACAAAGTAACTGAATTGTACAGGAGTAAAAGCTGAGCTCCAGAATGGAGGTAACAGGGTGTTGGCCTTAACAGAAAGAATGAAAGAAAAGCACAGAGCAAAACAAGAGAAGGGATTAAAGAGACAAGAGTGTAATTTTTTTTCCAGTCACTAGAAGCATTTTAAGTAGGGTGAACCAGAGAGCTGATTATTAGCATCCAATTACCCTATGAGAGTAGAACAAAGAGCTGAAGCTGTGCCTGAAGGGAAGGTGATGCTTTCCAACACGGTCAGCCCCGAGCTACCCCAGAGCAGTGTACCTATAACGAAAATCAAAGAGGGTCAGGTGCAGCCTGGGTACAAAAGGGAGAACAAGGAGATGAACTTCTCTTTTCCCTGTTGCCTTTGACACAACTTTGTGTTCGCAAGTGATCTCTAACTTCTGATGTGCCAGGACTCTCAATCACACATTATATGAATATGGGAGATTCCACCTTTGAGCTCTTTATGTTCATATTTAAGCTCACGATGACACCAGCCATGAAGGATGGATGCTGAGTTCCCTTGTTTTATGTACCTCCAAACCTTTCACAACCAGGTTTTGTACTGAGGGGGTGCAAGGTCAAAGCGAGAATAAAACAGGTCAGGTCGAAGCCGAGAGGTTCTTACTGTCTCTTCTGGGTGTGAAAACGCAAGATCAGAAAGACTTGAACTCTCTCTGGGTTTCAAGGGCCAGTGCAGACTAAAATCTTTTTTCTGTGTGTGAGAATTTGAAAATGGACAATATGTTCCAGCTCAACATTTCAGAGATGAAAAGGCATCTGAAAACTATACCGAGGAAATACTTAAAAATCTCACAGCTTCAAAATCTTAATACTAAGCATTATGGCTGAATATTTATCTTCCATTATTAATCACAAAATAGTGGAAGATTTTGACTTTTCATCTCATGACTCAAAAACCACTAATATCCAGAAAAGTATTGCAGAACATAAAAATCATATCCAACATGAGACAGAACAGATCAGATCTCTCCTGTTGCTCCAGCATCTGAAATTCCCTTCTCCATACTCCCTAGAGGATCTGTGTTCAAAACACTGTCATTTGGCCTTCAGATTTGTCTCTGCATGAAAAATAGCGCTTAAACATGAAGCAAAGCAAGCCCTTGGTGCAAGCTGTGTCTTTGGACCCTTGACTTGGTCCCAGCCCTCTGTTAGGAGCGGGGAGTAAAACAGTATTTTTCATGCAAGAGATCTCAGAGCTTTGGTTGCGGTGTCCCTCATGAAGAATGAATTGATCAGTTCATTTCAGCAACGACAACTATGCCATTGCTCCCTCTTCTTTCTCCTCCCTCTCCACCTACTTTTGTCTGCATAAATATTAATACTGTAACTCCTAATTAAATCCAGGAATATATTTACCTTCACGGAAGAGCTACTTAAGCAACACAAGAGGGACCTCTTGTTTCCATGAAACTTTGCAGCCTGTAAAATGTAGTAGTTCTTTCTAGGGTTATTGCTGCTCAGTAAATAATGGGAAAACAGGAGGAATATTTCTGAAATAGGTCAAGTACACTCCAAACAGAAACATGCTAATAGCGAGAGATGTAAGAACAATGTCAGATGTCAATGATCACAAAGTAGCTCCCAAATATATATTTACGAAATGCAATGCTGCTTCACTGAACAGAGTTGACATAATGACATGCTCTTAGACGAAACTTTCCTGGTTGTTTTATTAGAGGTGTTGTTATACTTTTTAAATTTTTTTTTTTACTGAAGTGCAACTAGAAAGTTCCTACCGTCAGAAGACAGGCTCTTTGAATAATAATAATAAAATAGCCTGGAAAAGGTGAACAATGTCTGGTTTTCTCAGAATAGTTTTTACAAAGTACTACAGCTTAAATAGTATTGACTGAACCATTATGTTTATGAGAACATCACATGGGCTGATGTTAAAGTCAAGATAAAACACCCCAATTGCAGCTTTCCTGCCCACAAGAACTTATTACTCTGTTAGGAGAAAAATCTAGACCGATTTGATCTGAGATTGGATAAATCCATGCTGTCTAGTCCTTACACTCTTTATGCTACATCCAGCGAAAAACCACTTCCAGAGTGGACACTGGCAGACCCATGTCAGAGAGCACATACTGAAGGAGGCTTTATAAAGTCTATCGAGAGTCTGGCAAATTGCTGTTTGTGAGCTGGATGGTGCGTGACAAAGCAAACCAGGAGGGCTGTTATTCCAGTAAGGCTGCGGACAAAGTTCAACACTTGTACAGTCCCTCCCTCTCCCCTGTGCCACTGCTGCTGGCTGATCAAAAGCCAGTGTGGCATGTCAAAGAGAAAAACTCAGCCTCATGCTGAAATTAATAAACCAGGGCATCTTACGCAAGACACATGTGCTAAGCCTGTCCCTCTGCTCACTACCAGGAGGGTCTCCACTGTGTTTGTCTTCTGCTACTGCTTTAAAATTGCCACATCCCAAGGGATCAATGGGAAAAAATGCCATGGAATTTGTTTGCTTTGGATCCAGTTGAAGTCAAAACCATGAAGATGGTTCGTAACCAACTTTTGATCAGAGCCGATCAAATCCAGGGATAGTCAGACTTGAGGGGAGGTCCTTGAGAAGGGCATGGAGCGGCTTGAATCAAGAGGAGTGCAACAGCCACAAAAAGTGGGTCAGAAGTCTAGAAAACAAAATACATGAGGAACAGTTGAAAATAAGTGGGTTTGTTCAGTCTAGAAAATTCAAAGAGGACACAGTCTAACAGTCCACAAACCCATGAATGAGAAGAGGGAGGTTATAGACCTCTGTGCCTCCTATGGGAAGGAGACAAAAAGTCTTGCCCTTGAGCTGCAGCAAAGCAGGGATAATGTTAGACATTACAAGAAAGCTGTTTGAGGTGAAGACAAGGGAGCACTGGAAGAGGTTGCTCACAGAGTTTATGGTGCCTCCATCATTAGAGAGTTTTAGGAAGAGATTTGATGTGCATGTGCCAGGAATGGGCTAAGTCAGAATGTATAGGTCCTGGATGAGGAGTTAATACCTTCTCAAGGTCCCTTCCCACTCTGTCTTCTAGGATTCAGTAATTCAGGCATATGTAAAATTCACTGGACACACTTCCTCAGACACACTCATGATTCAATCTGTTAACTACAACATCTGCTCTTTGGAGAAGGCCTTACTCAAAGTCTCATGGAGAAAGCATCATGCAGTTCGGTTACTTTGAACTCCAACCCACCCTGGTGCACTAAAGATGGCTTCATAAATCAAAGTGGAGATGAGCAGATTTCTTACCCTCGTAAATCAAACATGGGCACGCTGATAGCTGGGGGTCCAGGAAGGCCTCAGAGAGTTGGGGACCAGGGGTAAAAGGTGGACCTGGCTCCACATCTGAACAGCCCCCAGCCCCAAGATATTTACATCTAAGATGTTGGTTGGGGGTGTCCCTGCAACTTTCCCATGTCGGCAGCTATTGTGAAGCGCCACATGAGGGCTTTTTTGTGCCGGGAAGCCTTTCTGGGATCTTTATTTTATCTAAATAAGGACAAAGAGCTTGTGCAGTGCCAGCACTGCCCCACTGGAGTCAAAAGGCATCTCCATTCAAACACCAATGGCTTGAGGCCCGAAGATGTGCAGCTCTGGCAAGGAGGACCCGGGAGGCGATGGTCTGCTCCTGCCAACCAGCAACGTGGCTGTTTATCCAAAGGAACAGCACTCTGTGTGAAAGATGATAGGTTTATTTTGCAGTCAGCGTCACAAATCATGGCGCTTTTCCATCTATTGTCCTATATGCTAAGTAAACATCATAAACCATTCTGTGCTATGTGCTTCTGAAAATCATAATGCAAGAGTTTTGCCATCAAGGAACAATGAAAGGGCAAACAAGGAAGCCAAATCATACAAGCTAGTTTTGTTTTCCGTACAGCAGAGTAGTGTATAACTTGGTTTCTCCTGTCAGGTCTTTTATGGTGTTGTTTTTAAAGCTACTATGTCATGTTACATGGCTCCATTCATAAAATCAGATTCCACGGGGCAGGAAATCATTCCCTTTTTCATGATCATATCGTCTGAACCCATGCTGCAGGCAACATGGAGAAATTACTACTCCTGATGCACATTTAAGGAGTTTCTTCTGCTGCACGGTTCCCACATCAATAAGAAATCCTGCACATGCAGCAGGGCAAATACCCACTGGGTAGGCTGAAATTATTTTTCTGTGTGCGTGTGTGTGGTTTGGTTTAATTTAAAGATGTGCAGATAGACTTTTCACTCGGCGTGCGGTATTCATTAGTACAAGGCAGCAAACTTGCCTGGAGATCTGAAGGCCCCAGAAATCAAGCTGTGGGTGGGTAGTGATTGGAAAGGTTTAGAGGGTGATGATTTGATAATTTCCCTAGTCCAGAAGCCTGCAGAGAACACACACATACAAAGTCTGGTCTAGGGCTGCCCCATACCCTACTGCCCTGGACACAGGTACTGCAGGGCCATGCACTGGTCCATATGGACATGCTGATGTGGGATAGACCTGCCTAGGGGCATCCCAGGCAGGGGATGTGTCTGTTCAGACAGACTCAGGTAATCACAGAATCGATTTGGTTGGAAGACACCTCTGGGATCATCGAGTCCAACTTTTGCCCTAACACCACCATGTCAACTAGACCATGGCACTAAGTGCCACGTCCAGTCTTTTCTTAAACACCTCCAGGGATGGTGACTCCACCACCTCCTTGGGCAGCCATTTCCAATGCCTAATGACCCCTTATGTGAAGAAATGCCTCCTAATGTCTAACCTGAACTTCCCCTGGTGCAGTTTCAGACTACGCCATTAGTCCAGACTGTCATTAGCTGCCTGGGAGAAGAGACTGACCCCCACCTGGCTACAACCTCCTTTCAGGGAGTTGTAGAGAGTGATCAGGTCTCCCCTCAGCCTTCTCTTCTCCAGACTAAACAATCCCAGCTCCCTCAGCTGCTCCCCATCAGACTTGTGCTCCAGACCCTTCACCAGCTTTGCTGCCCTTCTCTGGACACGCTCCAGCACCTCAAGGTCTTTCTTGTAGTGAGGGGTCAAAACTGGACACAGCACTTGAGGTGCGGCCTCACAAGTGCTGAGTACAGGGGGACGATCACTTCCCTGGTCTTGCTGGTCACACTATTCCTGAAACAAGCCAGGATGCCGTTGGCCTTCTTGGCTACCTGGGCACACTGCTGGCTCATATTCAGCCAGCTGTCGACCAACACCCCCAGGTCCTTTTCCACTTGACCACTTTCTAACCACTCTTCCCCCAGCCTGTAGTGTTGCATGGGGGTTTTGTGGCAGAAGTATAGGACCCAGCACTTGTTAAACCTCATGCTGTTGGTCTCAGCCCACCTACCCAGCCTGTCCAGGTCCCTCTGCAGAGCCTTCCTACCCTCCAGCAGATCAGCACTCTGACCCAACTTGGTGTCATCTGCAATGGGATGTGTCTATTCAAGGCCTGTTTGGCCCATGGGCTATGGAGGTCCCACAACTGGCTACTGAAAACTACAGAAATAGCTTTTAAATGCACAACAGCAGTTTGAAAATGAGGAGATGAAAGATAACACCCATTCACAGATGATAACATAGCTCCTTCTGAGTTTGCCTTGATAAATGTGTAATACTCAGATCCTGCTTGGACAAGACTGGCAGCCCAGGTGGGACCAGCCTGCAGGTCTGCCTGAGGTTCACCAGCATGGGTTCTCCATCGTGGCACTGGCGCATCCCTGGCAGTGCCGCTGTACTGATGCAAAGATGACTGAATAACCTGTCACCCCCCGTGCAAGGGAGAGCTGGCAGGCACTGCTGCAGCAGACACTGTTGGGAGCAAGAGGTGGGGCCAGTGGGGCCCCCCCAGCTCTGTCCCATAAAAGATTGATGGGAAACTTCTCTCACCTCCTGCCTCCAAACCATCCCAAAGCTCAACCTCCACCTGACTGGCCTGAGTTTATGGACTAAGCCTTGTTGCTGTCAGTCACCTCAAAGCCTTGTTTTGTTCTTCTTGCATAGGGTGTGCACAACACACAGGGATTTCAGAGACACCCTACCACAATCCAGGCTGAAGCTGCATGAACTCAAAATTCATCCTAATGCAAAGATTTCCTTTGGAAGGAGAAACAAAACGTCCCTTATTTTTTACAAAAATTTCTTCATGATTTTTCTTACCTGCTGAATCTATCTATTGGCAAAATATACCACCAGACTGAAATATTGGCATTTAGAAAAAGGTAGTAAATCATAAACAAATGGTGTTACCAGCATCATGACAGGGCATTTGGAGGGTTGTGGGAGCTTCCCATATCCCCGACATGAATGCAGCTGTACTTACATACAAAACCCAAACTTGCAGAACTTAACCATAAAGATCATTTGTTATTTGGAGCCCTTTCTCAAGAGATCTTTGTGAAGAAATGCCTCCTAATGTCTAACCTGAAAAACAAAACAAAACAAAAAAACAAACAAAAAAAAAAAAAAAAAAAAAAAAACAAAAAACCAAAAAAAACAAAACCAAAAACAACAGACCAACAAATACTTTATATTTCAGGTCTGCTCATTTACTATGACAGTGTACCAAAAAACTGCAGAGCTATCAAAGTAATATAGCATTTTACCTTTATACTTTCAAAGACTTTCTCTTATGGCTTTAAGAAAGATCTAAATCCCTCCTTCAAATGCATATAGCACATACAGAGTCAATCTTACGTTGTTGTATACTATATATTGAATATATCTACACGTGCATAGATGGAAATACTAATGCTTGAGAGTCTGTGTATGAGGAAGTATACTTTAAAAGCCTATATATCATATATAATGTATATTTATAAATGCACATCTCTCACTATCCTGCAACATATACATACAGTTTGCTCTTCAATCACTTCTCTGCCTGGTATATCTGAGAAAAGGTCACTCTGCAATTACCCAATTTCCTAAGCTTTCACTTGGCTTCTCCTGCTGTCGAACATCCCAGCAGGCAGAACGTACATGTAGGGCACCCATCTGGCTGCCCTGGCAGGGTGCAGTCCCGGTTCTCCCTCAGCACAGGGTACAAACTTAGCTGACCCTCTTCTACAAAAATCTCTTGAGCACTTCACTCGCTGATCCCCACTGGCCACGAATGGATGAAGCACTCTCTTTAAATACTTTCCTTCTTCTATGACTAGCGAAACATCTGCTATGCCATGGGTGTTTTGCTGAACAGCTCAGCGAAGCCTTGTAAAAAATGTGCATATTAATACAGTGATGATGAAACCCCTCCTGCAGGGTTTGGGCTTGTCACCACTTAATCCAGCTTTAAAAGTCCAGTTAGCTTAGAGTGAGCAAGATCTAACCCCAAAGTGAAGGGTGGGGGAAAGAGGAGGAAAGGAGGAGCATGCTCTTTGTGCTCGGATGTGGGGGTGCAGGGATGGGAAGAGGATGCAGGGATGGGAAGAGATGCCCAAATTCTTCCCTAGATATGAGAAATAAAAAGTGAAATGTAGAAAGTGAGCAAAGCTCTTCTGCACTGCTGCTGTGCCCACCTTTCGTGTAAATATGAGGAGCAATGCACAGACCAAGAGGAAGCAGCTGAACAATTTGTGAGACAGAAAACACAGGTCCCAGCAGCCTGCACCCCCTCCCTCCCTCCTCATCTATGTCACTTGGGGGCTGAAAGGTTTTTTTTCAGCAGTTTTGCACCTCTGTCTCTCCTGGAAAGTCCCCCATCAGTGTAGGGGGCTCTTGGATGGATTCCCTCCCCGGCGGCGTAAGCCCTGCTGCTCTCCACAGTTCTGAGCATGGGGATTCATGCAGTCGGTGTCCCTGCTCTCCTGAAACCCTAACACAACGCCGACAGACGGGTTTTAATCACGCAAGGGCCGATAACCATCAAACGCCGCTAATTTCCAACAAATTATCTAATCCAGATGCTTGCCGGATTTGAGTAAACACTGCACCCAACAGGATCATAAAGCAAATAAGCACAAAGTGGTTTAGGGTTTCAGCTCTCCTCTCCCCTAGCCCGGGACCCTCAAATGGAAAATGCAAATCAGGTGATCCAACGCTTGTGTTTGAAAACGGATCGATTCCTATGGGATCACATAAAAGTGTCCCCCGCTTCCAGCAGAGCAGGCGGGCAGCCCCCTGCACAGGGCACTGGCAGCAGGGACGGGGCACGAGTGGTTTTGGGATAGTCAGTGCTCCGGGCAAGAAGGGTGACAGCCAATATTGCTCTTGGCAGGAGCAATGATCATGGCTGGGGACAGAGGAGCCGGGAGGGACTTAGGGCTGTTGCCGCATCCCGGTGAGTCTAAGAGCTTGCAAAACCTCACTGGGACCCTGATTCAGCCCCTCTCTCCCTCCTATGCGGGGACATACTCAACTTGTGTGTTGTGACATGGGTGTCCTGCAGCAAACACCCGGGCTGCACAGGCTGACACCCCCAGCATCTCCCCAGCTGGAGGAGAGGACGGCATGCAGATGGAAAGAGGCGGAAAGCACCTCCGGCCTGCGTGCTCTGCGTGTACAGGCAGCTGCCTGCAATCTGCCTGCCCGAGGAGGGAGGCACAGGACTGCGCTGCTGGCCCACCGGCGTCGGCTTGCCTCTGAAATCACCCCAGTTGGTTTTCTAAGGCAGAGGAGAATTTTAAATTCATGCGTTTGGAGAGAAGTGCACACACAAATATGAATGGAGAAGCATGTTTATGGCAGTGTGAATCAGTTTGTGAAATGGTTAATAGGTTTTATTCTGCCTCAGGACAAAAGGTAGACCCTGTCTCATGTAGGAACCCTTTTAGGCTTCAGTTTTACAAGAGCTGTGACCTGGAGAGACACACAAGGGTGCATGTATACACACACACAGTGTATGCGTACACACACAAGCACACATAATTATAGAATTTTTTTTTCCCAGTCTATTTTCTTGAATAATTCTCCTATAGGATGACATATAAGACATTCCTCTAAAGGAAAGACATATTTTCTACAGTCATACAATATTTTCTGATGTACATATATCCCTTTTGTACATAGCATGTAGGCAGGGTATATATTTAAATATACACTACATACAGTCATGGACCGACACTGTATGAATGCACATGGCACAGCCATGCTCTGCCAAGTCTGGGGACTCATGTAAATAAAGGATTTATTTTACAAATTTCCTTACACACAAACACAGACACACAAACGCAGTGGAAACATATGGGATGGAAAACATTCTTTTGCATAAGTCTGCAATATTAGATTCAAAGATACAATTACCCGGAGGTTATGTAAGCTTTGAACAAGGCCGGGAAAAAAATGTACTATGTCTGAGCAGGCCTTCTGGTGAAAAAGGAGAAATGGCACCTCCCCACTTATAGCGTATTGTCTATTCTGTTTCAAATTGGGAAAAAAAAATGTTTTCCCAATTCCATAAACAACAGCCATCCTTCTTTCAGCAATTCATGGTGGTCCTTGTTCACAAATGTTCATTAAAATATAGTCCCAACTATTCGCTTTCCCAGGCTTTTTTTCCGTATGAAGAAATAAACCAGCCGTGTTGCCTGTTCCCGAGAATTTTCCGTCTTCCCCCTTTGTAATTAAAGCTGATCCCTCCTTGCAGCTTCACTCCCCTCCGCTCCCCCTCCACCTCCTTGTCTGTCTAATCTCCTGTTCCCCTCCAAGTGCTTTATTTGGTTTTGGAATTATATCTATTTACTTGGGGTGGAAGTTGCACAACGGATGTGTTTATGTGAGAAAATTATATCACTGACAAACGCTGATTGGCATATGGACATTGGGAGAGAAAACTACAGAGGACGTTTTCATCAGCTTGGAATAACACAATGATTGTGTTTTCAGCAGACCTAATGGATCACATACTCCTGCTCACTCTGATAGCTGTTTACACAAAGGACGGCTTCCCAGATGCAGCCAAAAAAAAAAAAAAAAAAGGGAAAAGAAAAAGCTTAGAATAAGAAAACCCGCCCGGGCAAACAGAGTAATAATAGTAATAATGGGTGATCAGGGATAATCCTCTGGAGGAAGATCATGGGTCTAATTCTTATTTGCACTAAGATCCCTTCACACGGTGCTGCTGGGGAAAGGGGCGTTGAAGTGGATGCAAAGGATACAGTTGTGTGTAGAGAGGTCTTCACCCTGCCGGGCTGGGATGAGGCCTCAGGAGAGGAGGAGAACCCCTCGCCCCTGGCTCTGTGCTGGCAGAGGTGCTGCAGGGTGCGGATGCTCCCCGGTCCCACCACGCCTGCTGCAGCCCCTGGTTTTGTCTGGGCTTGGGGAGGAGGATTCCTCCTGATGGAGTTTTTGGTGACACTGGTATTTGGGGTAGGGCAGGGAACTTGTTCTTTTTGTCATTCGGGTAAGCAAAGAGAAGGTTGCATTTTTAACACAGAAAGATGATAACACAGATCATCTGGTCTGTCTCTGCTCATCCCTGCTTTGAAACAAAAATAAAGAAGGGGACAGAAGTGTAGGTGGTCAGGGGAATCAGAGCCCCCTCCCCACCCCAAAGCCCCCTCCCTTCTCATCGTGCATTTGACCTTCTCTAGAGCTCACCAATTTCTCATGCAAATATGTATATCGGGGAACAAAGCTCTCAGCCTGGGAAAAAACACTTTACACAAGCTTTCATCACTCATAGCCAGGCTCTGCCAAATGAGATTGACAGACAGAAATACACAATTTTGTAAAACACTTTTTGGAGACCAGATCTGCAACGTCCATTTTATCTGTCCATCTCTCTATATATTTTCCCTTCTCTCTCTTTTTTTTTCTAAGCAAAGATGCCATTCATCTAAAAAGCAAACAAATGACTGGTTGGAATTCAGACTGTTCATCTACCGCATGCTCCCAATTTCACATCTCTTCATGCTTTTGAGAAATCTAAATCTGCCACATGCTGTCCAGGGAAACCTGGCTGATTTTGCACTTTATTGCTTCTTACATGCCTCGGTGTTTAAAGAAGACCCGTCTTTTGAACAGCAGCTCACAATCTGATAATATTTCTCTTTGAAAAGTCAACATACTATCATTGTTTCGAATTCAATTATACAGCCGGCTTTCTCTCTGTGGTATGCAAGCACTATATTTAGGTTATATTAAATTATGTTTTAATAACATCCAATACCTTTTTTTATCCACCTCAGCCTTTAAAAGCCTTAGTCCCTCCAAAGGAGGGGGGAAAAGCAGTTTATTAATGCATCACTTCAGAATTGTTTTTTAATTGGAAACATTTTGCGGAGAAAAGACCATTAATAAAATTCGATTCCAAATCAAACTTCTCTGTGTATGTTATTTTTACTCTGCAGTCAAATGCTTTTATTAGATTTAAAACTTTCACTGTTCTTTTTTATCTCTAGCTGTATAATGTTCTACAATAAAAAAATAAAGGGCCTAGCGACTCCAAAGTCTGGCAAAATAATATACTTTTTTGGATGTCTGTGTATGTTGCCAATTAGTTTTGCTGTAAATACAGACCTCCATCCATCATCAGTCTCTGGGTGGCTATAAGAGATCTAATTTGTTTCAGATGCCTTGTGCTTGCCGAGCTATTCACCAACTCTGCTGACCTGCTGCGAAGACCAAAAGCTGCAGAAGGATGACTGACAAGGGAAACTGGAGAAAGACCTATCTGCTTAGGGATGAATCCTGCCTCCCAAACGGGGAAGGAAGCTTTCCCCCCTGCCTCCTCCCTTTCTCTCTCTCTTTTCTTTTCAGAAGCCTGCAGTTTTGGAGAGGAGCTCAGAGGCGTAAGACCCGCGTTAGGGAGGCTATGACAGGGTAATGGAAAACTCTCCTCCTCAATCCATTCTCCCACCTCCCCTCTCCTCCTTTTACAAGCCATGCTTCAAACCTCCCATTCCCTAGGAATTTTATGAATGCCTGAGCGCAGCCAAAATAAACTCGTAAAGAAAAAGTTTCAAAAAAAGGTCACAGACCCATACGGCAAGTGCAAACCGGTAAATATCAAACCTTGGGTCAAACAGCATAGTGCAGGACCCTTACGGCCATACGCAGTCCGACCACGCGACTTTTGTCAATCTAAAGGGTATTTGGTTCTCCAGACCCCACATGCAGGTCCTGCCAGCTTTTTGTCCCTCCCCACGGGCATCCCACAGTCCCCAGGAAGGCTCCTGCGGAGGTAGCAGCACCTCCAAAAGAGAACAATGTGGGCAGACCTTTTCCTCCTGAGACTTTCATGCTGGGGAGGGCCAGATCAGAGCCATCGGCTTGGGGGCTTATTGCAAACAGCCAGAAACATCCATCTATGTTGTTTTTCCACAGACAATTGGGATTCCTACTAACTGCTTGGTTTGTGTGAGTGTGCCTGTGTGTGTTACATTTATTTTTTTTTTCCCCTGCAGAAATTATTTTCTACAGGAAATAATCCTTATTTATTTAGGGGGAATAAAAATAATAATAATAAAAAAACCCACACAACCAACAAAAAAAAAACCCACCCAAAAAACAGAAAAAAAAATTACATAAAAAACGCAAATTTCCCTGCCAAACAGTGAAACCCTCTTGATGTCTGATGCTAGTGGTGGTTTATTTATCCTCCCTATTCTCCCTCCTCTCCCGGGGTGCAGCAGTGCTGTGCAGTGCACAGGGGTGGACAGCTGGGTCCAGCACTGCTGGGGCACCGACCGCTGCAGATCCCCGGCTGCTTGCTTACTGCCATGGCCAGGATTCGGATTCCCCCATGCACAGCACCCCTGTGGGAGCTGCTTCTGAACTACTCCCACAAATCACACAGCCCAGATCTCTCACCCCAGCTTCATGGTTTGGGCACTCGCACAGGAGAAGGGAGATCGGGGTTTCAGTTCCCACCTTGTCATGGAGAAGCTCAGATTCGCAGCCCCCAAAGGCACACCAGCAGGGACAGGGTGGGAGCATCCCCAGCCCTTTCGATGTGGTCATGTAAGAGGCAGCTCAAGAGCTGCTGGGATAAGGGGTTGAATAAAAGAGTTTGGCTTGCAAACCTTTGGCATTTGCTCAAGGGTGCTGGAGAAGAGTCCTGAGTGCTGATCATTGCTGCAATTGCTAAAGCATTTTACATGGAAAGTTACTGGATTACAAGCCATAGTAGAAACAATCCTTGGAGCTGAGACCAGAATAGCTGAGAAGGAGCCAGAGCAGGGCTCCTGCAAAGGACAGCAGTTGGGAAAGGAGAGCAGGGCAGTTGCCTTCTCATGCTCCTACTCTTGCTCTCCCAGCAACATGCACTCCCACGGTGCATACACTCCACACCCAACCAATAGGCTCTGCCATGAAATCTTTTCCCCTGTCTGTTTTACAGTTCTGCTCCAGGGATATTTTTGTGAGCTCAGGGATCCAGAGCACTCATGTGCTCAGAATCAGCATGCACGGATCACCTCTGAGGGGTCCAAAACCCATCCCAGCTCAGGAAACCCTGGGCAGTGATTTCCCAAGCCACAGCAGTCGGGCTGAACCAGCCACGGACAGCTGTTTCTGCAGCCACACAGCGAAGAAGACATGGAAAATGATCCATCAGAAAATTAATCCAGCTACAAAGAGTGGGCTTTAGGGGTGCATCCACCAGGAGGAAGGGCTGGGAATGCTTAAATTAGAATCTTTGCTTGCACACATTGACCCCCCTCCCCCCCCCACCCCCCCCAACAGCACAGAATCACAGAATCATAGAATTGTTATGGTTGGAAGAGACCTCAAAGATCATCAAAGATCATCAACAGTTTACCCAATGCCACCATGCCCACTAAACCATGTCTCGAAGATGACAGCTTTGACTACACAGAAGGGTTTATAAGTGCCTTACTGTGTCCAAGGTTAGATGCTAAAATTGCTTCAGGGAAAAGGATGTAGGAGTGGAAAGGCTCAACAGTCGAACTACACCGGGATGGTGGAAGAGGTTCCCACCATCTTGCCCAGGTGGTTGCTCCCCTGCCCTAGCAGATGTGGGGGGCCACAGAAAGCACCATGTACCCATGGTAGGGGACACTACCAAAGACCCACCTCCAGTGCCAACACAAGTGAAGTTGGGCATTCTGGGGGGACCACCTGAGCCCTCAGCACAGAGTCAGGACCTGCCAGGCAGCTGGGAACACTCATGTCCTAACCCATGCCAGAGCCACAGCCATCTGTCCATGTTACGCAGATACTTGTGAAAACGTGACACTGCTTTGAAAAGTGAGCATCATTGTTCCAGCGCTCAGGGAGGGGAGGGAAGTGAGGGGAAGACCCTCCCTTTTCAGTTAAAGGGCATGCTTAGTTTTCATCATGTTGAGGGGGGGGGAAATTACTTTTACTCAAAACCATATGTAGAGCATCAACAAATGCACATCCTGTGAAGTTGGGTGTGTTGCAAGAGGGATTATAACACTGGCAATTTATAGCAGCTGCTTTAGTAGCCTCTTCTTCCACGCATTATTCTGTCAACATTGTATTTTCCTTGGAAAAACATCTACAGTAGTTTAAATCTCTTTACTGAAAACAGATCTACTACAGGTGCTTTAGAGTTCATCCACGGGATATGAGAAGGTTGAACGTCCCCAAGAAAGGGAAATTTATGTCAGTAATGACTAATTGATTTGCTTGGCTTTAAAATCCCTAATGTATTTTCACATTTTTTCCTGCCTTCTTTTTTACAGTGCTAATAAAAGAAGCTACATCATATATTTGTATTATATGTGGGTTTATTCTGGGAAATCCTTACTTTTGCAATGTGTTTATGTTTTCTCTCATTTCCTTTTACCTTTCCTTTATAAAAGGGCTTGTTTTTATAGCAAATCAATAGGTTAAAGGTGAACATTAATGAAAAAAAAAAAAGTGTGTTTGGAAAATATATGGTGAAAACAAGGCAGAACTGGAAACCAAATCTTTGTTCACTGGAAATTAAAGACACACTTCCCACATTGAAGTGGGATAAATGCAATATATTGTGGTAGAGCATAGTGAGAACTGCACGCTCCTCTCCAAAGGCTCCCAAACCCAATCCCAATCCCAAAAGTCTTGAGAAATGCCCTGATCCTCATATGGATGAGAAGAGGGGTTAGTGCATCTCTGCTGGGGTTCATTTATGGAAAAGGTTCCTGCAAGATCCTTTGCAAAAATAAATATTTTTACTAAGTCCCTGGAGCAGCTTACAATTCCCCCTGCTCACAATTACAATTTCCCCATTAGGAAACTTCCTTGAAAAACCCACTTTGGCTCAATTGGAATGTGTTTTTTCAACAAAGCTGAAACATTTTTATTTCAGCCTATTTTTTTTTTACTTTGCTCTGCCATCATTCATCATCCTCCGACACAGAGTGTTCAACAAGACAAAAATGGCAAAGTCACACAGAGGAGTCAAATGTGCTGTTCTGAAAGCGACAGCCCATTTCATTTGGGGTGAAATATTGCTCTATTTTGGGGAAGGGATACAAAAGAAAACAGTGGTGATAGTAAAATTATTCCCTTAAACATTGCAATTTCCAAGGCAGCAGAAAGTGGTTCTGTCAAGGGTTTTGTCAATGCGGTCGCAGTGTGTGCCAGCCTGCCCAGACATCTACCTGGAGATGCAGACAAGGCTTCTGTCCATGCCCTTTGAGGCCACTGGAAAATTTCAACTGAATTTAACACATGATTTAATGGCGGAGACAAAGGCACAAAATTGGCATAAGCATCGTTAAATCCCTGAGCACCATGGGCAAGGACACCGGCACAGAGAGGGGTACAGGAGGGCTCTGGGGGTCTTCACGGCTCTGCTATCGCTTGAAGAGTCCTCTTGGACCAAATCACATCACTGCGCTGTGCCTCAGTTGCCATCAGTGCTCTGAGGAAAGCCACAGGAGAAAACTTTCGTAGCGTGTTTTGAGATTTACAAGTGACATTGTATGACAATGTGGCTGAAAGCATGTGAGCATACCACAGTTTCTAAAGTCATGCTATTTACAAACTGGTATTACTAAGAAGGCTGTTAATAGATAAAAGTAGAAACTGAAGCACTTAATTAGGACTGTACTCAACCCCACTATACCGAGTGGAGAATAAAGTTATTTACAAGACTGCTTGGAAGGATACCAAGCAAGAAATTCTGTTGCCTTTAAAATAAATTCTTCAGTTCTGTGAAATTAATATCATTCTGCTTAAGAAACTGTCCCTGCTAAACTTGCAGTCCAATTTTAAAATAAGAATACTGAAGGAATACTCCATGAATCACTAAAAGGCCAGCTAGGAACAGAAGCATTCCTTTAAATTAGAAGCCTGGGCTAGGGAACACGAGGTGTCCATATGTCTCTATATGTGTCCATACAGGCTCCTATATACGATTTATAAACACCCTATGGAGTAGGGAACCTAACTTGCAAGCTGACAAAAGCTGTGGAGGTTACAGAATGGATGGTTGCCATTTCCTCCTGGGATCCTACTGTCAAGATCTTCTGGGATGCAATCTGTTCTAAAATCAATTAATTTTTACAAGGACCACTCCCGCTGAACCTTGCAATATTCATCCTCTGCCACTGTCTACTCGAGTTATTACCCCCAGGTCACAGGAGCTCTGGCACACTGAAGTATGCACATGGTGGTGTACGTTGCTGGAAGCTATTAGCACAGGGAGCTCACAGGATGCGACAACTTGGGGATGTTGTTTCCACTGAGAACCAGAAATCACTTTTTGAGCTGACTGATGTTTGAAGAGGGGCCATCTGTGTCACCCAAATTGATGCTGACAACTGTGTTTGATGTCTCTGTCTCAAACGGTAAAGAAAAATCACTGTTCTGTTTTCTTGACTCTGCATTTTCTGTCTTCGCATCAGTGGAGGATAAGATGGGGAGTGACAGGCTGACACTGCAGGAAAAGAGTTTGGATAAAATATTAGGGGAAAAGAAC
>NW_009604417.1:0-24414 GCF_000690535.1 Cariama cristata | reverse complement strand
TGCAGCAGGAAGAACTGCGAAAGCCTGGAAGAGGTTGTCAGAGGAGGTGGTGGGATATCTGAAAGTAAGGGCCATTAAGAACAGGTTAAACAAATGTCTGACCAGGAGGCTTAGGCAGAGCTGGACCATGCTTGGGGCAGGAAGTGGACAAAGATGACCTCTAACGGTCATTTCCAGCAGTATTATCTGTTCCTAATAACGCTCAAGTAACCTGTGGTGCTTTAGGTTGGGTGCCTTTCTTAAAAGGTCCTTACTCAAGATGCTGTCCAGAATTAATTCAGACCCAAGGGGCTGGAGTGGTCACACCAACCACATCTCCTCCACCCAATCTCAACCAAAGCACAAGAAAGGGAAACAGGTCCATGTCCAGGGTTCATGGAGGTCAGAAGAAAGCTCCTCTTGGAGCAATGGGCTTCATGTCAGATGTGAAATAGTCTGAGTGAAGAGAAAGTGGTTCAGAAGCAGAAAATCCAGAGGAGTTATTTTTAATTACTGTGTTAGGTGCTAGCATAAATTGGAATATCAGGTGCATGTTGGGTGACAGCTGCAGAATCGCTTCTGTGATAAAAGTTATTATAGATACTGGTGAACCGCAGTAGTGAATTTCTTTGGAGTACCTGGTATGAAACACAGACATGCCAGGATTACTTCTTTCATACTTAAGGCTGTTTATAAAAGGATTACAAAACCAATTACAGAAGTTCTAGAATTATAATGGTTAATATTATCTTTACATCGCAAAGGATTCACTATCTCAGCCTAGAACAGGGAGGACTTGCTTTGGTCTGGATTAGTGATGTCAGTGTCTCAAGATATCTAAATGTTTTACCCCAACTTTGACAGCCATACGCATTCACCTCAGTTACCTTCAGCTGTCTAAAAATTGAACATTTATTTGAAAAGACTCCTCTAGACCCACCTCTAAAGTCAGTGGAGGAAGGTTCACACCTCTGGAGAGCTCTTCATTCCTTCCTACAGTAGACGCCTAGCTAGGTCAGATGAACCATCCTGTGGAAACACCACACTCTATAACACGTTATAGAAGCAGTCTAGATGACATTAGACATCTAATATCTATATCTCTGACAGGAGGTGATAACCTGTTCTTAGGAATATTTCAAATGAATGGGTATAAATTGATCAGTCTAAAAACGCTTTCTATCTCAATGCTTTATATCCATGGATCCTGTTTAATGAGAAATCTGCTATTTGACTTTCCTAAATAGAGCAAGCCAGAGCTCTGCCTGCTTCGAGTCTGCTGTCTTCCACAGTCTTGTTTTGAGGGGAAATGCTTTTTCCAAGAGACACCAGAAATATTTTGGTAAAGGAAACACAAGGTTTAGGTTGGTTTTTTGGTGTTTCTGTCAAATCGAGATATCAGATATGGTTGTTATTATTTAATAATGATAATAGTAACAATTTCTCAGATGTAAAAGTAATACAATAATGATAGGCTTCATGGAACACACAAAAAAAGACTAACAAATATAATCAGTTGCAGCAGGAACTGAAGAAAATCTGGGACATGAAAAGCAGAGTAACAACTGTTTGTGGTGAGCTGGGCTTTTGTGATGGGGGTATCACAGCAGCAGCATAAAATGGAAACAGGGTCTACTGTAAAGGCATGTGTCCTCCAGATGGCAACATTGATTGGTATTTCTAAAGGAGTTTGGAAGGAACAATCTTTCTCTGGGATACCCAGATCAGTCTTCGACACAGACTTGTTATAGTACTGCCCCCAAGACTCTGGTCTGTGGCAGGAAAAGGCACTATCTTTGACAATATTCATGACACTAAAAATGAGGAGGAAAAGTGAAAGTCACTACGCAATGTTCAGATTCATCAGATCATTCCCAGGAAAAAAAAAAAAATTAACATTTATGACACAACTCTGTGGCAAAGGACAAAGAAGCATTTTAACCCCAAAAATCAATCCCTAAGAAGGGATGAAGGCCATTAAAGATGAAAATTGACTGTGATCTTAAAGATTCTTGACTGCCTTCTGAAATCAGTGTATTTCCCTTAGCATTTTGAGTCACCAGGGCTGCTGGTGTGAAGACTTCTCTTGTTTTGCAACAGCACCTTAACCTCTGCAGGTCTTGAGATGAAGAACTAATTGATGGACATGATGGTAGCACCTAGGACTGCAACAGTGATGATATTTAGTGCTCTTCTGAGGCTTTTCATTGAGAATTTCATAACTCTTCAGAAAGGAGATTAGGAAGATGAATTGTAGTTAAGTCTGACATTTATATACATTTGCCACAACTGAATTCTAGCCCCTGCGCTGAAGCCCGGTGAAAATCAAGAAACAGATAAGGTCTTTTGCTTTTATTAGCTTTACTAAGATATAGTTTTCTTGCCAGTACACTGTAGGTCAAGCTGCACTGCAACATCGTAGTATGAATTCTGCCTTGATTTTGTGATCACTATAATCTCCTGAAGTCCTGGTCTTAAACTGTCCAGGATGCAGGGAGACATTGTGGTCAAACATCATGCTAGTGAGAGATTTAGGGCCAAATGTCAGGCTGGTGTGAACTGGCTCAATAGAGCTGACTGCAAAGGAGTGTCACCCAGTGGGCTGGGAGGAATATTTTCTGGGTTGGAAGAGGCGATCCACAGTGGCTCGAATCTTCCATATCATTGCTGTTTAGAGAGCAGATTAAAAAAAAAAAATCTATCACTTTCTTACACAATTTGTTTCTTTTTCATTTTTTGCTAGTTCATGCTCAAAATTTCTTGAGGTTTTCATGACTCATCTGTCCTCTCTAATAAGGTTGGCTATTAATGAAGGGTTTCCTGGAAAACAGATGGGTTCAAAGTTTCAAAAATCCTGTTTTCCATTGAAGTTTAATTTCTAGAATAATTTTCCACTTTCAGCAAGAATGAGACTGAAAAGCAGAGAACATTTTCCATCAATGTCTGCAGAGAAATTTCCCTTAGTTTCTCACAGAGAACTGCAGGGCTTGAAACAGCCTCCACTTTCACCACCACTGCCAGGACAAGAGCCAACATCTTCTGCTTCTCTCTTCTACCTTAAATCAGGCCTGAAAAAAACACTAAGTTCCCAATTTCTGTGCTATTAGTTCTCCTTTTACTTCTCATCTACCCAGGCTACGCATGAAAGTCTTGTTCCAGTCCTCACTTATTTCAAAGTGTATGGGGTTGCTTTCATACACTTGGCCTTGCTGAAGGAGATGAGGCTAATCTTTGTCTGATGGGGGGAGTTAACTGGAATTATTTTGTCCAGTGAAAGGCTAAGACCATGGCCAATGACTTTATTCATCCCTGTAGCTCTTTAAAATGATGATACTTTTTCCCAGTTTCCACTCTGCTTCCCATACATTTTCCATACTGAAAGCTCACCAACAGGTTTTATAGGAGCACAAGCAAGAGTTCAGCCTATAATTTTTGTTGTTTTTTTTTAAAGGTCAGTCCTGTTCCAGCTTTTGTGGACAAAAAATAAAAGAGAAATTAAATGTAAAATTCCATAGACGTTTGCATTGGGGCTTTTAGGGATACAGGACAAGAGCAGGGTTTTGGTTTTATTGTCCACCAAAAAATCTCAAAACTACAATGTTTAGGTTTCAAAAATATAGATTTTGGTAAAAGAAAAAAAATAGTTTGGATAAAATTGTGGGGTTTTTTTAAGTATCTTCAGATAAACTTTTAAAAAATCAAGCCATACTTTTACTGAACACTGAGAATGGTTGCAGAAATCTTTATCATTAATTTTCATTAATTAAGTTTTCATTGAAAAACACCCAGCCAAATGTGTTGGCTCAGAGCCATTCTCCTCCACAAGCAACTTGTTACCAGGGCAGGCCCAAACCATGCCACGGGTGACATGTGGCACCTTCACCCACCATCTGCACAATCTGTGTGCCAGTGGTGGGAGGGTAAACTTCGTTTCTTCTGCCTGTGTCGTACTCACCAAAATTGAACCAGCGTGATTTAAACCCACCGGAGCCGACTGGCTCAGGTATGGTCTCAGGTTGCAGATGGAATTGGATGCAGGGATCCTTCCTTATTTATTATCTTGGTAAGAGCAAGGCTGCCTTTAAAATTTGGCTCATGTGCTCACGAGCTGATATACAGGTATTAGGAGGGGATCGCCGTCCTTTCAGGAGATGTAGACAGCAAAAGACACTTCTGATGAAGCCACAAAGCTAAAATGTTAATCTGATGAATTCTACCTCTATGGCTCTGGAGTAAGAGGTTAGCAAAATACTTTCTGTGCCAAGAAGCTGTAAAATAAGCTTCATTTTAGATGCGATAGGGGAATATCTTCTTACTAATTGTACTAAGGTGTCTGCTGAATTAGCTGAGATATGATATATCAGCAGTCAGTGTAAAACCTCTGTGTGAAAACACCTAATGAAGTCTAAAGAAACTAAAGAAACCAGCACTGGAATAGACCCCAAGGCAGATCAGCTGTGCCTAAACCTAAACCAGGCTCAGCAATGTCCACGCATGCTATACAAAGCCCCCTGACTGAAAGGAGAAGAGCTGTGATTACGTTTGTTCCTATTAACTTCTGCCAGGCCTGACTTCCATCAGTGGGGTCATCCACAGCCCACAGTTACCCATCCCTAGCTGTATCCACTGATGCTGTTACCGGTACAGAAGCAAAGCTGGGACCAAAACCCCGTTACGACTATACCTTTCCCCGGTCTCTGTTCTAAAAACCATACAGGGAGAAGCAGCTGGAAACGCTGTTATACCGATCCTACAGGTGAGTGTGAAATGGCACAATTAACCCTGCAATTGTCCCACGGAGATATCATGACCAATGCTCTCTGCATTTAAAAGAATGATGAAAGATTCAGACTGAGCCTGGTTTCTCTACAACAACAAGGTCCTAAGCAAGGTCCAAACAGGACCTTGGCTTAGATCCCAATATCATACAGAAATCTGTGATGGAGACAGGAGGGGAGCTCTGATGTTCCAACTCCCAGGTCTGCACTGCTGCTGGTGGTACCGCACTTCTCTTGCCATTTTGCTTTAATTATGTTACAGCATAGACTTATTTTTCATGCTCATGTATTGTATCTCGAAAATTCGGGTCTGGTTTGGAAGTGTGTGTGGGCCTTATCTTTTTGCTCTCTAAATAAAGGGTCATTTCCAGTATTCTGCACCTGTCTTAATAGAAGTGATTTTATAGTGGTAGATTATTCTACAGTACATTAATTTCTTTCTCAGGCACCAGTAATATGAGGTAATTTATATGTCCAGTGGAAGCCAACATTTATTTTCAATAATTTCTCCCAATTATGTTTATCAATAGGTATCTCTCAGCAAAATGCCAAATCACGCAAGCATGTTTGGAAAGTCAAATATGTTTGTGTAATGCAAACCTATGTCATGTCAGGAATTAGCTTGACTAATAGGCCTTTAATTAAATCCTTGTGGGGTCTTGGTGTGAAAAACAGACCCAGTTCCCCAAAAATTTAATTTATAAGACAAATTCACAAATATATCCATCTAATAAATCTTTCCTACATGCAATATTTGTCCTAGAAACAATAACAGGACAGATAATTTATTGGACTATTTCCTATTGCATTATAATGACTATGCTTGATACTTTAAATGTGTTCTTCAGAGCACTGGAATGATGGAGGCTATAACTAATGAAGATAAAGATTTCTAGGGCGCATTGATCCAGGAGAGACATACTTAGTGTAACTTCCAGACCTATATGTAATCACAAAAATATTTCCCTAGAGAACACAAATTATAGATGATTCTAAAACTGCCACTGAAGATATTTTGCAGAAACCACAACAGGAAGTGTTTATTTTCTCAACCCTAATAACCCTTTCAATACAAATTACTTTGGATTTTTGAGAAAATTACATTAATTCCCAATTAATATTTTTCTTGCAAGTTACTTCACATTTATATAAATATCCTTAATTTTCTTCAATGTCTTTTCTTAAGTCAGCTCCTTGATTTCTCACTTAAATGGCCATTGCATAGGAAACAAAATGCCACCTAAAGTGTCTCCATTTTTCTTTCCTCAGAGAACAGCACACTTGCAATACACAAGCACAGCAAAAGGTCAATTCTACCCCAGAGTAAATGCAGGGGCGTCTTAATAGCAGAGGACAGAATGGAAGTGCCATGTCTAAGATGTAGTCCCAGCAACCAGAAATACCATTCTGGTATTTGTAAATACCTTTCAGAGAGTTAGATCTATCCCTAAGCTATCAAGCTACCACCTCTCAAATTCAGAGAGATCAGAGGAAACATGCCCTTGTTGCCCTTCTCCTACAGCATGTCTAGTTGCAGCATACTCTTCCTCCAGTGACAGAGGTCCCAGGTTTTGGGTTCTTTACAGTCTATTTATTTTACTTAATCCTGATCATAATATTAATAGTAGTTTTTCAAACCAAACAAGTCAGTTCCAGGTAAACCTGGCAAGAGACCATGTGGCTGGCATAGAAACTGCACAGCCCTCTTCCTCATGTGAACCAATGGATGGCTTCACTTATTTCAGGCTGAGGAGGAGGAAAAGGAGTGGAAGACAACAGCTGAGGAAAGAGATGCATTATGTTTTGATCAGTCTTGTTGGGAGGCTCAGAAATGCTTGATTTATTCCTAATCATATTGGTTGTAGTTCAGCTCTGAACGGCCTTCTCAGCATCACTCTCACCCAGTACGCAGGTCTATGCACGTACAGCCTTTGGGAAGCGCATCTGAGGTCAGGCAGCTTCTCTGACTCCAAAGGCTACCGAGCTGAAGTCAAGACAGCCACCTCCGCAAGAGTCTGAGAAACAAACTGCATCAAAAAGAAAATGCCAGCTTGGGTCGCTGATGATTTTGAGAGGAAAATCTGATTTGCAACCTGTGGTTTGGCTTCCAGCATTTTGTGTGCATGGATTTCACAGCAGTGGAAATGGGGGACTCGGTAACCTCGGCTAGTGCAAGCCCTGCTCTGGGTAGATATCTCAGGAAGTCTCACATCTCCTCAGTCCAACACCACCTCTGCTCCAAAATCTTTTGCATGATATTGCAGGCGCAGACCTTTGCACAACGCCACAATTATTCAACACTAAGGAGTGTTTGAAGAGCAGGCGACAGAAACAAGATGGTAAAGCTGTTTCCCACTGGTTTAGAAAAAACATCATGTCTGAGGACTTGTACTCATCCCTAATCCAAAGAGCAGAGCGTGCACTTGGTTCTTCACAAGCACCAGGCACCAAGACACAGCACGGCAAAGACCAGTGTTTCTGTATCACACCGATTCATTTTCTGCTGCAAAGTACATCTCTACCTAGGAACAGAGGACCAAAATGAGAGCAAGCCCTCTGCAATTGCAAAAATGATAGAAATGTAGCATATACAGCACGTTTGCTCCTGTTTCCCCGCTCATACACAAAGGAAGCTGCAAAACATTTCCCCCAAACTTGTAACAAGCTTAAAACAAGCTGCAGAAAAGACTAAAAGCTACAAATTACAACATAAAACAGGAGGAGAGCAGGAAAGATTACAGGCACTGAGATGCCTAAGGGTCCTGCAAACAGCAAGGGAATTTGTTAGGTGCTAATTCCCAGGTGATCCTCAGCAGCAGGCTGTGCTCTGTGCTGTGGCTGAAGACAAAGAAGAGGTGACAAGTCCCTGCCTCTGTCATCTAATGAAAAACTTACACCTGACCATAAGCTTAATGATTTAGTGCCGGTCGTGTGAGCAGGACTCCCTGACCAGGCTCCAGAAAAACTGCTAACACCAGCCGGAGCGCCAACACAACCAGCGCCGCGTCCTGCCTCTAGCTGTGGTCAACTTCCAGTGCTCCAGAAGAAGGCAAAGAAAACTCTCAGAAGCCAAGTTACCTAACATTTACACAATATTATAAACTAACACAGCTCTGATTTGTTTTTTTGTTCCCATGAACATGATATGACTCAATGGAAACTACTCTGCGGGAAATAGGTGGCACATTTTGAATCTCAAGCTTCCAGAAATAAGTTACCGCTCAAAAGAATTTGGAAACAGCGTACCTGTTGGAGGGATGAGCACAGCTCAAAACCTAGAGCTGAAGAAACCTGGACTTTGGGAACAGTTGGTAAAAAAAAAACCTGCCTCTGGTCTGACTGTTCCAATCACAGTAGCACTGGACCGAACTCAAGCCGTGCATCTACGTAAGCTGTGTGTCAATATAACAGCATTCATGGTTATCTTGAAACAAAACAGAATAATCTTATAGTGGGTTTTTTTTTTTTTCTTTCTTTCTGAGTACTTCTTGATGTTTGTACCAGCATCTCTTAAATCCTGTCTCAGCTGCTACTTATAATCCTAAAGTGGTGTTTGAAACCTGCCTCTGAATTTCAGGGTGTGAAGCCAACTTGAATCTCTTGTCTCCCCATCAGCCCTCCTGACAAGGATAAAGAAGGACAAAATGTTATGCAGACTTGTTGACGGAGGTGAAGCTCAGTGATTGCCAAAGATGGTTTCTGGAAACAGTGCAAACCCTCCACTGAAACCTTACTGGCATGCAAGACAATCTTTGCTTTTTACTAGCAGGCCCAAAACTAACATTTTCATAATAATTTTCCAGTATCAAAGTGATAGTTTTTATCCAAGACAGCTGAATACTACAGAACTGTGTAACAACAATTCAGTGCCAAACATATGCTATGTATATATTTTAACACCTTTGATAATAATAAAAAATGCATGTTCTTAGCAGTTTTCTCAACTTTCATTCAATAACAACATCCTCGAGTTGATGCTTTTTGTTTTCCTTTCATATTATTACGAACCTGTGTTTAATTCTCAGTGCCAGTTTGGCTTTTTAACCTCTCTTTCTACATTCCACTAGTAATGTCTGATTAAGAAATTAGCCTTTCAAGTGCTATAAAAAAATCCAAGAAATACAGTAACACAATACCATGGAAAACTGATATAATCTTTTCAAAACTATAAAAATTGGTCACCCAAAGGAACATCTGCATGGTAAAAATTTTAAACAAACTAGAAGGGAATCAGATAGCTCATAAAGAACCAAGCAGCTAGAAGAGCCATTGGTCGTTTACATATTTTGCTGTCATCCTGACTTGGAGAAGACTATCATTTTGAAGCATGTTTCTTCAGTTTTAGTTACCAGCATCTGGAATTAATTCCAGGATGGAACACTGAAAGTTTTTAAAAGGAAACTCAACCTTACAATAATTATTCCTTAAATCATTAATATGGTGAAAGTGCCAGATGTAAAAATATGAACAAAATAAAATAAAATATGCTCCCAGGTATCACTCAAATCCCTAATGTACATGTGTCTGTTTTCTCAGTTCATTAATATCTGTTGTAGTCTCAGATATTTTCTTTTATGTAAAAATTTCCACTTGCTTGCTACGTCTCCTGTCTTGCATTAGAGTTATTGCTATACCTCTCAGAATAACTCTGACTGTGTACATTGCAGGACTGTGGATCTGCTGGCTTTCCTCCTTTCCTCCAGTAAAAGATAACAGTGTGTTTGTCTTCTACCCAACAGCACAGGAAACTTTTGGTTTGATAGATATTCAAGAGGGACACCATCCTGAAAGAGTGGGTTCATGGTGACACCAGGGCTTTGTCAGCATGGAGCTCCTCATAGGGTCCAGGTTTCATCCACAGGCACAAGGTATGATGGAATGAGACATAGGTGTGAGGGACTGTTGGGCTTGCTGAGCTTGAGAGAGGACCAAGAGCCTGAAGACCTGGCAATTCAGTCTACGCCTTTGCTCCCTGTTCACACTTTCAAAGCAGCATGATGAAGGTAGCAGAAGGAGGGATGAACGTCACTGTAGATGAATACAAATTGTTTGATGGTCTGTTCTTTTCAGGATAATGATGCAAATCATAAGGCCAAAATCAAATTCACTTTTATAAGTGAATCCACTTGAAATGCGATACAGTTCAGCAAAGAGTTACACTTAAATCACTCAGGAGTACCCATTTCATTGAAAACTCCTGGAACACCTAACTAGATCTCACCAAAGCCCCAGCCATTCATTTGTTTCCAGTAATGTCCTCCTGCCCTCCACAAAGAAGATGTCTCCTCAGAGCTCCACTGAGTACTCCCACTGCTAAGCATTTTTGCAGATTAATGCTTGTCTGAATGTTACTAATTAGGCCAGGCGACTAATATAATGAGATGCTTACATAGTTTATTCATCACTAAAAATAAATGTTAAGCGTCTGGTTTGCAAGCTATTCCCATGTGCCATTCAGGTCCGCATACTGCAGAACCAGATGGAGCTGGAGGGAGACCAATCACAGCACAGAAGGATTACATGTCTTAAAACCATGGTTAACTCAAATAAGCAAGTTGCCATCCCTCCAGAAATCCCACATCTACCACCAGATGTGACACAAGACTATTGCACAGGGCTTTCTAGCTTGGGGTCCCCTATTCCAAGAGGGCAGAGGAGAAAAGCAGCCACTCATGGCAAGGGCCATCTCTCTTGCACACAGCCTACTTGTCAGCAAAGCCACTCTCTGTTGGCGACCATCTAAAAAGAAAGCCCCAGTGACTCACAAAGCAGAAAACCATCAAATGGGGCTACGCTAAGTAAACTCTCCTTCTGTCACAGGCAGTGGTGGAAATGACTCATCTCTCAGCTAAGCTTGGGGGAGAGTTTCTCTCTGCCATGTTAACCAAATGTTAAGTGGGTTTCTCAAGATGGTTTTTGCAGTGAAACCATTGGTGGTGTTTGCTTACAAGCCCTGATTTAAGTACTCAGAGTAGCAATAGATCTAAACAAGGACACTGACTGTCCTGAAAGCATTTATTAGCCTGTGTACAGGCTGACAGAGAAGGTGGGATGGACAGTTGAGTACGCTTTTTTTCCTTTTTTGTTCCTGAGCAATGCTATGCAAGAAGCAGCACTTTTCTGGTGTCATGGGCGTCACATTGACTGGGAAAGCAAGATCTGGGAGAACCCTGGTTCTAGGGGAAAGGAAGTCATTCCTCATCCAAAAGAACAGAGAAGGAAGGGAAACAACACAATCCAATATTAGGAGACAGAAGGGAACAAGCTGGTTTTTCCCAGAGCCGGCTGAATCAAATCCTCTAGAGAAGAGGAATTTTTAAACTGTATTTCTCTTGTTGGTTGGGCTTAGAGGCTTCTTTCATGTTGGGAGCCTTGTTTAGTTGAGCACTGCTGAGCATAAATAGAGGAGCTGATTTCTTGTCATCCTCAATAAGCCAGCCATCCAAGGAAGCAATGCACAAAGGTAGAACTGATAGAGGGGACGACTTTAACCATGAAGGTAATTTTTTAGCACTTGTGGTTTGTTCCTAGAAAGGAGCACAAGGTGATACATTCATATTTGGATTTCAAGCACCCCAAAATTCAGGGTTTTCAGATTCTGGGGTTTTTTTGATTCAGTACCTTATATTGCTAGGGAAACGTAATAAAGTGTGTTGCTTCCAGGAACCACAGAGTACAAGTAAACTATGTAGATGAGACCATTAGCATAAGAAAAATACTCCTTTCCTCTGAAATTAGAAATCTGCAAAGCTATCTGATTGTGAGAAGGGAGCTATCTCCCACTTTTTAAACCAGCAGTGAACCTTTTAGCTGACTGCTATTTGAACATTGTTACGTGTTGCGCTTTGCCACATTTATCAGTTTTCCCAGGAATACAAAATGATCGGATGAATAGAGTAAGATTTTCAACCTGTCTCACTCTCCAAAATACTAAGACCCCCCAAAATACACTGCTAAGCAGTGGCAAAGAAGCAGCCCACAGTGCCTCAACCTCAGCCAACAGTGAATCCAACCACAAGACACAAAGCTGTAGGACATAGGACTCCTGAAACCCCACTGCTCACTGAACAGGCTGATGATGCATGGTCCAGGCTCCCTTTCCATCTGCTGCCACCCCCGACACTGCAGAGACCTTGATGTGGGGTGCAGCATGCTAGGAAGAGCTGCTCGGGACCACAGTGGATGTGATCCACACTTGCCTGTGTGATGATAAGCGACACACAACAGAGTGTCAGGAAGGGTGGTTTTGTGGTTATGTGGTTCACCCACAGCCCAGAAAATCAGTCTCCACTGTAATATTTTTGCTTTTTTGGAAGCAAGTCCTTTAATGTTGTTGTAAGGCATTGAGAGCATGAGGCAGTTCAGCGCTCTACTGGTGGGAGCCATATAGGTATGATGCATGGGCAGCCGGCTGGGCACATGGACAGAGGAACAATGCTAATCTCATCAAATTTCACTGTGTTAGAGCCAGATTAGACAAAAGGGAATGGATTATGGAAAGTTACAGCTAAACTGGAAAACATTTTGGTAGGTTTCGTAGCACTGGATCAAAGGTGTCCATCTCGGGAGGGAAAGGATCTTGAACACATTTTAGTTACGGGCACCATCTCCAGCTAGTTGGAAGCAGTGGAGACTTCTCTCAACACCACCCAGCGCAGGAAGAGAAGCCAAGGAAAACTGGGGTTGGAAGGTAAAGATGGAGAACAGTGCAAGTCATGGAAGTAGAGTCTTCTGGGGCCAAGTATGCACAGGTGGTGAGGAGAAGGAGAGGGCACTTGCCAAACCAAACCCAGGCAGTACTGCAGAAAAAAAAAAGAGGTAAACAGCAGAAGGGAGGTTGGGAGGCAGGTTCAACCGATGCCTGAAGAGCCAGGTGTAATTCTTACAGCCCAGCCGACCAGAAAGGACCAAACTACTTCCATATGCCGACTCAGGATCGCAATCAGCTATCCACATACAGCCTTTATAATGGTTTATTCCAGCTGGAACAAGCCTGAATGCACAACTGAAAAATGGGGTTGGGGGAGGTGAGCTGTAGGATGCTGCTTTGGAGTGTTTGGCAGGATTAATCCATGGTTCCCTAAGGGAAAATGAAGGATGTCAAAGTGGCAAAAGTAAATAAAATAGCTGATAAAAATGAGGACTGGCCAAATGAGAAGAATACTAAGTAACAGGTATAATGCACCCGCTTTCCTGTGTCATATTTGCAATATATTTCCTATATTCAATAAATGTCCTACATTTCACCTTGGCAAATGACACACACATATCACCAGAAGTTAATGCCACAGGGGTAGGGTGTGAGTGCAGGCTCAGTAACAACTCCACATCAGTGCCGCAGGCAGGATGTTCTCTGTTCTGCTGTAGGTTAACCCATCTCCAAAGCAGGATTAAGCTAAATTATTTGAGAGCAGGCTTAGGACAAAAATGTATGTCCTCATGCAGAACTAGTGCCTGATACCAGAACTGAGGCCACTGTTCCACAGTTTTGAGACTACTTGGAAGAACTAAGGTGAAGGAGAAAACAAATGATAATAGAGATGCGAGGTGAGGACTGCACAACAGTGCAGTTGGGACAATTTTAAAGAAAATCACATTGCTCCTAGCAAAAATATTTTATGAGTGGTATGAAAATACTCCTGAAGGTGACAGGGACACCTTCCACTAGACCAGGTTGCTCAAAGCCCCATCCAACCTGGGCTTGAACACTTCAAGGGATGGGGCATCTACAACTTCTCTGGGCAACCTGTTCCAGGGACTCACCACCCTCATCGCAAAGAATTTCTTCCTTATATCTAATGTAAATTTACCCCCTTTCAGTTTAAAGCCATTACACCATGTCCTATCACTCCATGCCCTTGTAAAAAGTCCCTTCTCAGCTTTCTTGTAGGCCTCTTTTAGGTACTGGAAGGATGGTCTGAGGTGTTCTCAGAGCCTTCTCTTCTCCAGTCTGAAGAAGCCCAGCTCTCAACCTGTCCTCACAGGAGAGGTGTTCCAGCCCCTGATCATTTTCGTGGCCTCCTCTGGACCCACTCCAACAGATCTGAACAGGGATAAATTCAAAAAACTCAGAGCTAGTAAATACATGGTATTGGTGTTTTGGTACAGAAAAAAAATCCGTCCAGACAGCACTAAAGGATTTTACCCATTGCTGTTCCTGAATCCCTGAAATAAATCTTTTGGGCTCTGGCTACAGGGAAGGGTTGAGGCTTAACTCTTTCCTTTTAGTCCAAAGGAAAGCGATCTCTCAAACAGAGTCAGGGTCTCGTGTCCAGTACCGAACAAATGGAATGGGAGCGAGATGGAGCACATTCCACAGCCTGGTGTGTTTAAGGAAAGGGTATAGCTTTCACTCTCCTGCTGTTAGACAATAATGCGCTGACTGAAAATGTCAAGCTTCAATTTAAACAAAATAAAAGACTGGAGGGCCCAGGGCAGAGAATTTAAACACATATTAATTAGGGCTGGTAATACTCTGACATTTGCCGGATTTTTAATAAACTGATGGATATTTCTCCTTCATATTTCAGTGACACAAGATTGGTGCAGCACAATTAATTTCAAAATATTTTAGTCAATGGGTGCTGAAGGAAAATGAACATACAGCATCACAGACTTGAATTAGAAGTACTGTCACTTTGAACGAGTAACATGGAAACCCACTGCCCTCCACATGAGAAAACTGCAGCTCAGGACCTTGAGAGGAATTTATTTACTTACAGTAAGTGATTTACTTAGATAATAATAATTACACAAAAAGAAGAGGAAGGCAGAGAGAATAGATGATTAAAGCTCCCTCAAGAATGCAACAGAATGGAATAAAAGACATCCCCAAATGTGGAAGCACAACACTTATGCTTACATTAACATGAAGTCTTAGCTTCATATGTTCTTAACAAACCAACAGGGAGAAAGAACATTTTCTGGAGGACGTTGAAGGTTCAGTTGTTATTGTAGCAATGAGCACTAGAGCAACATCTCTTTACTAGGTTATAATCTCTTCAGTGGTGCTTACACAAGTGATTCAGAGGTACCAGTATCTAACCAGAGCAGTAATACTTCCACACAATTAGCCATTGAATGTTGTAGGTTGCTATAAATGTTCCCAACCTCTTTGGGATAGTTCTGTTCTCTTTTGTTAGCTACAAGATTTCTTTACATGATGAAAGGGTTCAGTCCCAGACTGGGTCCCTGTTGTGCAAGCTTTGGTTGAAACACCCAAGAAGTCTGGCCCAGGGCCAACTGGGAAGTTTAGGTATGAGTTACAGCTCACAACAAAATGGCATGGCAATAACATAAACCACTACACTGGTACAAATTGAGATACAGAGCACAACTCTAGTGTCTGAAGAAAAGCAACTGGACAGATGCTAACTCTTCCATCACTTAATGTGTTATAGCACACATACTCAATCATGGAAATCCTGAGTAAGTCTCATACACATGACCATGCTCTCCTCTCTCAGTAAGCCAAATTTGTGCATGTGTGGGGGTCTTAGCTTTGCTAAGAGAAATCCTGGGGTGCAGTTATCATAGAAAGAAATGGACTGAGAATGTACATTCTGTAGTAAAGAAAAATTTTTTAGCATTTAAAATGTTAGCTCTCACACTATGCACATGGCATTCAAATTCTACACATAGGAAAGTTCAAGCAGAGAACAGAGCCGGACATCCTCCTTCCAGATTTTAGTGAAATTTTAGATTTTGAAAATAAAGTATTCATATTTTTTTCAAACTATCAATCTACAAAATTTTGAAATTAAAACCTGAGAATCTTGAAATCTAAATAAACTGCAGTTTAAAAATGTGAAACATATTTCAAACAAACATGAAAAGGGGATTTTTTTTTTTTTAGGTCATTTGGCTTCAAAATGACAGAAAATGGTTTTGTGTTAGGTTGTGGCTGTTATTACTATTCCTATTATTATTATACTCTTGTTATTGCCAGTATTAATAAAATACTTGTACATGCTAAAGCCTAAGAATGTCTATCAGAGACCCATGCACTGAGTCTTTTACTGATGTTTATCTGAAAGACTGCCCTTGCCTCAAAGAACTTCTAATTTACTGTTGCACCCAGGGGAACAGAGAACAGAAATAGTTGCTTAGCACAGGAGCTGGATTATCACTGATTCCCAATGTCACAAGATACATCAAAACCCAGTCCGTCATCATCAAGAGTAACACAGGAGACCTGAGGTGACCCAAGAAAGCTCAAAACACCACTGTGTCTTAGTGAGAAGTAGACCTGACCTAAACAGCTTGCAGACTAAACACATGCAGAAACAGCTGGGATGAGAAGAAAAGAGAGAGGAAAGTACTGATTCACTCTTACAAATCAGGAGATAAGAAACTTCAGCACTGAGCTAGCAGAGCATGGCACGGTGGAAGAGTTTCACAAAGTCACCTGGATACAGCAGATCCCCAATGTCCCAGCCTAGAGTTAAAACTACAAGGGCATTCTTTGCAGATAACACAATGTGCGGCAGAAAGGGTGCCTGAGAAGAAAGTGCTCCAAGGGAGTCATTACAGTGTCGAGTAGCTAATATATACTAGGACAGTGTTTAATTAGCATGGCTCAATGAGCTACCATCACCTGGCTGGACCACGATCACTGATTATATGGATGTTATTACTGAAACTGGGAAGTTTTACAGCTGCAAAAACTGCCTGCCTTGGGGTCTAAGCCAAGGCTTCTTACCCTGCCACTAAAGTAGGCTAAGGGCTTTGGTACCTGTCTAGGTACCTAGACCCAAACTCTGGCCCCAGCCTTTCCCTGGAAGCTGTGCTCCTTCCAGTAGAGCTCAACGGACAGGAGACCTGTTTACTTTTACACCTCCAGAGCTTGCCGCTCGGCACTGTAACATCAACAATGTTGATATCACTTAATACATCAGGGTGGGAGCTGCAGCAAGACAGATCTGCTGCAGGATGCCTCTAGGGAAGGGTTTGCTGCTCCAAACTGTGAGGGCAGTGGCTACCTTTGACAGGGAGCCCAAATCAGTCCTAACCCGCACCCATAGCTCCTCCCAGGGCTGTGGGGATGCTGCAACTCCTCATGCCGCCATAGATGTTGGATATCACCATCTCCCAGACCCTGGAGATCATGCCCATACACTGATGGTTTTTGTTGCATACAAGAAGTAAGTTGAAGAAAGTTTGGAGTTTATGGAGCTGTGTTTGCCCTCTTGCTCTGTACAGTCAGAGTGTGGGGGCAACCTTAGCTCTGCAGGTGACAAGTGAAGATGGTTTCCCTCCCCACAGCCAAACAGGCATCCTCAGGGGAGAGCTTTTTTACAATCAGGCTCATCATTTAGGTTTCATCTAATCCCCATAAACCCACAGATGATGTGCAGACAGACTACTTTCAGCCCCTATTGTGCATTACCAGTGTCAATCCCAGCACACAGACTAGAGCCCTCCTATCTCCACTTTAAATTAAGTCTTAAAATATGGGCCAAATATGATGGATTTGTAGACGTTTGCTTAGGGAAGGAGGTGCTGCAGGGGATTCGTTACACTATGGGCTGGTGGCTGATGTCTAAGTGTTGCAAAACCCATGGGATTTCCAGAAGGAGCTTGACATGAAATATGTGGTGAAGAAGCAGCATAGGCTGCAGAAGCCACGGCAACCCAGAGAGACAGATATGAAATAGAAATTGCTGAGGCTAGTGATGGCCACAGAAAGAATAGGGAGCTGGGAAATACCCAAGCCAGGTGGAAGAGATCTGGGATGGGGAAGAGACAGGAATACTGGATCCCAAATAAGAGGAGTTCAACTCCTTTGCTTCCATTCTACGGCAGTCCTCCTCATAACCTGTGCAACTCAAGAGATAAGCTCTTTGTAATGGATGTTGGTGATTTTGCCATTAGATTTATAGCCTGTTGTACACAAATGGGAGTCTGGAGACCTGGATTTTTCTACCTCAACTCTGCTATCGATTTCCTGAATAACATTAGTAAGTCATACAGAGCCATCTTTTCAAGTGTGGCAGCCTGAAGTTCGGTGAACAACCCCATGGTCAGCCCCACAGTGAATCCCTCCTACGACCTACAAGGCTCACTTTGTAAATTGGGAAGCTGGTCTCAATTCTGTGAGCCTCTGTTTCCTAAACTGTTGCTAACAGTATTATCCTCCTGCAAGGTCCTTCCAGAGGCTCCTTTTATTCATGCTTACAAAGAATAACAAATGCAGAGACAGGAGGTATGGAAAAGTGAGCCAGATAAAAGCATTATCTGAAAACTGCATCACCACATCGGCAAGTGGAGCTGTAACAGAGGAGACAGAGGAAATAATCATTTCCCCAGCTCCCTCCAATCCTTCACTCACATCCACCTCTACAGAGAGCTGACCAGAAAGAAACTAAGTTGATACTGAAAAACAAAAAACAGTAACCCTGTAGGATTATCTAGGACTACCCCAAATAAACCCGCAGAAAAAAGGCTCGTAAGTACTTGGTACTCATTCAGCACATGTCATCTGATAATCTTGGGGCAGCTTACAATGTCTGGCTAGGGAGCAGCAGGCCCAAGCATTTCTGAATAGCAGACTAAGTTAGATGACTAAATATGGTATTTTTTTATGAACTTGGAGCACCCACTTTGGAGTGCTTGGCCCAGGACTGATTCCTTTTGAGACCTAGGCCTTTGATCTCACTGCTAGACAAAATAATTAAAGGAACTGAAATACAATCGAGGTTTCTTTCCAGCTTAAAAAAATAAAAAAGATGACTTGGATATCTTTTTTGGACTCTTCAGATAAAACATCACATAGAAAAACAACATGGTGTCTTTTGAGCTTATTCCATCAGCTCCCTTCTTTTAAGCACACATGTGAAGCTGCTCAGATCTTTTGTTGGGAGGGAGAAAAACTGGAAGCATCAGGTAACCCCAGGGGGGATGCTCGACTTTAAACCAGACACATTTCCCTCTAAGGACCATTACCTAAAATGCTCTTTTCATACTGAATGTCCCTGCTGAGGGATTTTGCTTTGAAAGGGGGCCTCTGTTTAGAAAGAGGGTTTTCTTTGTTGTTACACACACAGATTTGGTAATTTGGGTGGTGCTTCATTTTTCTTGACCCAGTACTCATCAGCCTGCTTGATGGCTCCATTTTAGTGACAAAGATGATCTGCCTCCCTCACAAGACACACAGAAGATTCCATGGCTGTAGCAGAAGAGGTCCATATCACAAGGCTGGGGAAGGACTTGATGGGTTCCTGCTATCTCCTGCCACCCAGCCTGAGGTCTCAGGACTAGGTCAGAGCAGCCCAGTGGTGCTTTTTCTCCTCCTCAGCAAGGAAAGAGAGTGGTAGAGAGGTTGAAGGGGTTTCCTGCAGGTTCAAGGGTGTCAGCTGGAGCCTCACTTGGATTTTATGCTATAAACTGTCCCAAATTAACCCTAGTGGGAAGAATATCTGGTAGTTTGGGGTAAGGAATCAAAAGTAAATATGACATAGTAACTTCAATCACCTCCCTGGAGAGCTTAGGTTCTTCAAGTAGGCTACGACACTCACGAGGACTAAAAAAATATCTCTAGGTGTTTCAGCAGCAAATTTCAATGCCTAGAGAGTGAGGGCTGAGTAAAGCCTCTAATGCTACCGACAATCTAGCCTTGTCTCTTGGCTTGAGCTAGTTTTGCATCCTCTGACCATGAACTGGTGTTCAAAAGCCAATGCCTGGAAGTTTAGTGAAAAATCAGTGTTTACTGAAAGGGCACTGGTTTTATCTTTCACACTCACCTTCTACCATGAGGTGTCTTTCTCCCCCTGCCATGTCTTATTCTCTTGCTTTCCCTTTCTCCCCTTCAGTCTGAGATCCTGACAAGGTAGGAAGGCAGAAGACTGGATTTCCTCATCACTGAGCCAGTTAAAATGGCTATTTTGGTGATGCTCCCAGCCTTGGATAGGTTGCCAGCACGAAGGCAAACTCAGTGTGACCACACAGTCTGTGAGTCCTGGGCTGGCTTTGAAACCCTTTGGAGCAAGCACATCCCACTCCTTGCAAGCGTTTTGTACAACATTCCTTCATTTTACATTTTGTTCTGTGGGAGTACATTTGTTATTAATCACTGGCTTGCACATTAATACAGTGCTTTCTAACGGTTAAACCAGATATTCCATCCTAGCAATTCAAATTAATATTTTTTTGAATAATCTATTTAAGATGCTGTCTGGCCAGCAGTGTGGTCTGGCTGGCAGCACTCTGCTCTCCCAAGCGGACGTTTTCATTTGGTTTGTTCCATATTTTCTTCCTCTGCTCTTATTTTATATCATCCCCCAAAATCTTCCATTCAAATTGCTTTCTCCAGCGATGGTTCCTCTTGCATTCAGTCCACGTAGGTCAAAGTACTTTTTTCATTTCTTGTCCTAATTGTTTTGGACAAATGGCTCTATTGAAACCAAATATTTCTGAGGAACTTATTTTTGTGGCTTTTTGTATTATTTAAGATTCAAGTTTAGATACATATTCTGAGTACAAAATACATATGATAGATGAAACAAAATATGCTGTTTGTATGCTATATGTGCATCTGCATTTATTCTATTATTTTCCAGCATGGCCATTGATTACATGTATCATCACACTGATGCTGGTTTAAGGATTGTCTTCCACAAGATCAAAGTCTTCCTGTCTTAATTAATTTCTAGCATGATAAAAACTGTAAAAAACTTGAGAACAAACAGACACTGATTTGGAATGGATATAAATGCTCTCCTTTTTTGAAAGATGTGAAGTCTGAAGCCAAGTTTCACAGTTCTAACTTGTCTCTAGAAAACATAAAGGAGCAGCAATCCATGTCCAATAGCAATTTCTCCACTGAATCATATTCAGACTCTGGTCCAAAGTCCTTCTGTGTCTTGAGGAAGTATGAAGCTTTTCTGGCTTGGGTTGGCCACAGAGTGCCTTGGAAAACAAAATTTTCAGAACTGTTCATTTTCAGAATGTTGCACTGGTAGAAATTTGCTTTGACAACACCCCTCTGAGGTACAGGGATCAGTGTAATGTGCTCTGACTTCACAAGATGCTGCAAATACAACCTGTGTGGTGGGAGTCGACTTTGCCTTGTCGGCTATAGACCAGGTCCCCAGAGAATAAATGTATGGAAAGAAGTAAGAACACAAATTATCCAGACCTCAGCATTTTTCAAAGCCTAAGACAGTCTATGTGTTGGGGGGCATTATTGTTTCTTTTTACTTAAGTATATTTTCAGAAATCTATTTTGATCAACTGTAATTGCAAAAATTGCTAATGACTGCTTCCTGATGAAATGTGTACTAGGAAAATGATTATATTATATCATATAAAATTTTCCCCTCATCTGAAGAAGTGCCTTCTGTAACACTTTTCACTGAGATTAAAAGATACTCTTCCTTTCGCCAGAACTAATTATTTTTCTCCAGCTGCAAAACAGCAGGTAAACAACAATGATCAGTCTAAGAATTTCCTCCTAAACCAAGGGAAATCAAGGTTGTTTTTTCTAAATATGCTCAATTGAAATAAACAGATACCTTTTCCTGAAAACCTGTGTTTAAATTGTTAACTACAATGACTTCCAAGAGGAAGTTGCACAAATTCTTACATCACAGATGATTTCCCTTTATTTGAAGTCTTCCAAAAAAAAGTGAGAATCCTGGAAATTATGTATGTTTGAGACCTTATTTAATTTATTTCAGTCATACAATCATTGCTAGAAGAAAACAGCAGAAACCAGAAAAGTGATCTGGCTTTCTGTTGTATAAGTTGCCCTATCAAATTTCAGACTGGGATATTTATTCTTGGAGACACAGACTATAGCATATATCCATCATATATATATTTACATTAACCTACCTACAATTCATCCAAACACACACTGTATAATTGCTGCAATTTATATGTCCCTTTATGATTATAAAATAAAAAGTGTTAATAAACTGGCAAATCCTTGACCACATGACCATCTCTTAAAAAAATCCATCGCCGTGTTCCCCCAGGTGTTCCAGAGAAAACCAAAGCCTGAGCTTGACAAACCGTGCATTCTCCTGACTTCATGTGCATCTCTCCTAGAAGCTCCTAGGACGCTGGGCACAGGGAACCCTTCCCTGTGCTTGCACCTTCTGTGTGTTCCTCCACAGGAAGATGTTGACTGGGGAATGCGTGTTTTGCCCTATTAGGCATGCCCTAAGGTCAAAAGGTCCACTGAGATCTAGTCCACTTTACCAGGGTCTCACAAGGACATGAAGAGGGACACGAAGAGTTTCTTCCCTGCTCAACACAAAAACAGTTGATACCTGGAAGGGACTCTTCAAAATCTACACTGCAGCAGCAAACTAGCAGTTGTGTTGTAAGCAGAACCTCCTACAGACACGGTAAAGACCAGAGTAAACCTCTTCTCTTCTACTCCAAAAACACCTGCAGGTTTTGGAGCTTATAGCTCCTTTGTTGCAAATATACATCACTCCAAAACAAGTTGCTTCAGGCTGTCTGATGATAATTTCCTATTGGAAATGCTCTTTTCTCCCTGAGGCAACACTTCTCCTGTCATGACATCTTGCCATTTCAAAGTTCAGCTAGACAAAAAGGTGGTGACCAGAACAAAGATATCCACAAACGAAACAAATCTTTGACACAGAAGCTAAATCTAGACTGAAATTCTTCTCCACAAGGATGAACAACTACTGGCAGACCTCAGCACCCAGAGAACCAAATGAGAAATCAACCTCTTTAAACTGACCAATCTTCAACAATTTCTGTGCACCCATGACACTTTCACTCAATCAAAAATGATAATAGCAAAACAGTAGCCCATAATTCACATACCAGGCAAGGCATTTTCTCCTAAAGACCAGAAAAGAGGACTAGAAACTAGAAATACGTTGCTATAGCTGAATCCATTCGTAGCTATGTAGAAGAGCTACAGATACTACTATGCTGTAAGCCAAATTAGGAGATTCAACCAGATATTGGCAGGTCGGTAGATCACTGAACACAGAACATCTTTACTAGTACAGGACCAGATTTTACATAAAGGACACCCTTTTAAAAACTTGTAATCCCCTTTTATGTACAGCAGTTAGTAGGATGTAGCAATTTTATTATTCTGTGCTTATGTGCAAGACCTTGTCTTTGGTCTTGAGATTAGTCCAGAACAAATCCTTTCTATCAGCTCACTCCTGAAACTGAAGATTTTTCATCTACTCTTTATAGAAATCTATTGCAATCGAATTTGCTCAGAACAAAAGCCAATATACCATACTTACTTTGAAAGTTCTTTTTGTCAATGACCTTGGTGTGAAAACAGTTTTCCCCATTGCTATTTTTTCTCTTCTGTTATTTATCTTGAAAAGCAGCTGGTCCTTTATGAATATCTCACTATTTGACTCAAAGCCAGAGTATTTTAGCTCTCTTCAGGAGTTATTGTAACTCCTCTTCTGATAGACCCTTCCCTTGACCTCACTCCCACCCTTGCCACCTACAGAAGATTTCCAGGAAGGTTAGAATGGAGATTTGCAAAACAAAAATGGAGTAAGATTTTCATTCTGCATCACTAGATGGCAATTTCTAATTATTAGTGGGGGCAAGACACACAGAGTACTGAATGAGCTCATAAAAAAGTATTTATCACTGATTTATGAAACTGGGAGGAGAAGAAGGAAAGGAGAAATTTTTCCTGAAAAACCGAAGGCATGATTTTGGTGCTTTGGTTTGTTTTTAACAAAAATTTTGGAAAGAAGAAACAGGGGCAAATGTTTCCATGTTTCCATTTTTTGGTATTGACACAAAAAACTTCCAGTATTTGTTAAAACCACCTCTAGCACTAAGCCCTTGCAGCTCCCATTTAAACCCATGGGAACTGCAAGCCCTTCTAGGACTGGACCCTCCAAAAGCTGACTGGCGATAACTGACTTTGCATACAGCCAATTCCCAAGTCTTTTTCCAGGTTTTACTCAACCTTTACTCAATCAAAGCTCCCACTTAGGGGCAGTAAATAAGGACTTTAGGAACTGGCCGAATAGATAGGTTCCACAGCATGCAAGACAACTATTATTAAGCGTGGGCGTTAGTCAGCAATAAGCCCTCCTCCACCTCTTAAACTTTTGGTGTTCCCACAAGGGAAGCTATTGAAAGCCTGTGCTTTGTAAGTTCAACTCCCTTTGCTGGCTTATAACACAGCTGCTATATATTATCTTATACATTTGACCACAAAGGTGCATTCTATAGGCAAGATTCAGCCACTCCTGCCATCCCTTTTTATTCATTCACTGCTTTTCAGTGTAATGTTTGGGGACCCTGTTCTCAGCCACTTGTACATTTCAGCACTTGAAACGCACCAAGAGGGACAATCGCTTGACTGATATCTCCATCTTAGTATCTATACCCGTCTCTCTGTTTCTCTAGCTTTCTACCCAAGCCATTGTGTGTGCCAATTGTGCTATCATAAAGCAGAGTGTTGGGCTGTTTTGTGATGATGAAGAACCATGCAATCACAAGCTTTATTGCATACCATCCCATCCAGTGACCCCTGTTCTTATCATGAGAGCCCATTCAAGGGGAAATTACACCAGACTTCAACGGGGAAAATGTCCCTCTGTTTCCAGGCTATTCAGGACAAAAGGTGAGAACCACAGAACAAGCCTCTTCTGCTTTAATTGTGAAATGTTTTGAGCAATTGGGG
>NW_009604416.1:403-35928 GCF_000690535.1 Cariama cristata | reverse complement strand
GTTGGGTTTTTTCTTTCCAGATCCCCTGTTAGAGAATAAAGCCTCGATTTTGGAAAAATCACGCCCTGCCCTCGGTCTTCAGTAGCTTTCTGTGGGATGTTGTCTGTGGAGGCTGACTGACATTGAGGCTGGCTGTAACACCCCCTTGCAAGTTATCTTTTCAATTTTAAATTTAATTTTGCCTTTTTTTAAAAAAAAAAACACAACAGCTTCTGCAGCTGCAGAGCTGTGCCCGGTGGTAGATGTGCGCTTCAGTTGTAGCTCAGTGAACCTCAGGTGATCGTTATAGCTTATCTTTACAAATTCAAGGACGAAAGTTTTTTCTTATTAAGTGTTGCAGAAGGGAGTATATTTCATGGAGTTGGAATTTATAGTTATCTAAGAATTTCTTCTTTGCATTTCTTCTTCCTTTGAAATGAGTTTGCTGGCTTTGATGTGAATTTAAAGGAGATGCTCGAGGATATTGCTTAGAATCATCGAACTCTTTTGTACTAAAGATGTAGTAGAAAACTTGTAACAGTTTCTATTCCAAAGGATAAGCAATTTATTAGTGTGTGAACAGCTCAGTATCTCCCTAACAGCTGAACATCAATTTTGTAATTATGCTGTAGTGTTTCGAGACAAAAACCACGGAATTTTGGTAGCGTGTCATGGCAAAATCAACTGCCGTTACGCTAAATACAACTGTTTTGACCTGATTACAAAGTCTTTGTTAGCACTGCTTAGTTACAGGGTTGACGGTAACGTGCTCCACTTCCTACCGACCTGAAGGCAAGTAGTTTGTGAATGTTACTTTCATGACTGGTAAGCACACTAGAAACTATGTATTTAAAAATGTGGGTTACAAATAGTAAATCAAACTACAATACTAATCGGTCTTAATTGTGTATATACCAACACACTTAAATATATCTAAAATATTTGCCTTTCACTGACTGCAGAAAAGTGTAATAGGCATCGTAGGAAAACTGCAAGAGTGTTGGCATTGCATGATGGTCTGTTTCCTAAATCTCTCATTTAAACTATTCTCTTACAAAAGTTATTTATCTCTATTCAGCACTGATAAAGTAAAAATAGTAGGACAACTAGTGGTTTCCAAAAATCTCTGCACAAGCAATTAATTTTGACACATTTTTCTCCTAAATTTTGTCTTGGCAATTACCCTTTTTTGTTATTTTGAGATTAAACACAGCAGCTCCTTCTTGTTGTTCATTTTGGAAAAGCTGCGAGACAAAGCATTGGGGACATCCAGATTCCTTAATTTAGCTATATAGGCAAAGGATGAAGTATAACAAAAAAACACGTTAAGTAATATTTACAGTAGGTGATGTGTCTCTGTAGTGGCCTTCAGATGACTGCTACCTTTCATCATATTAAATGTATTTATTATATTTAGATGCATAGTCACCTCATCCTAACAGAGAGGAAAATGAAAGATGAAAATGCTTTAACTGCTGCTTGTAGCAATAGAGGGTAAGGCTAAAATTTTGATTGTCATGAAACTTTCACTTGGGCCCATTAATCAAGCTTGAAACTGGCCTCTTCAGTAGATTAACAACCCCAGAGAGCGATGTTTATCTTTCAGTAATACCTTCCAATGATTATTGCAAAGGGAGGAGGGTAGAGCTAAGCAGTACCCTTCTGAAAGGAATTCAGAAAATCTCTTTGGTAATTTATTTGAGCTGTTGGGAAGACTTTACTTAGTTTTATGTGTAGTTTTAAGCCGTGGTGTCACCTTGTATGTTTAGCTTAGTATTTACTAAGGCACTGGAGGATGCAGAGATCTGCTCCTGTAAATCTCACTAAGACTGTAAATAAGTGAAATGGTAATTCCCATTGAGTTTTGCACCTGGCTTCATTTGAACCTCTTTCAAATCCTTCTGGATGTGGCTCTGCATCTTTACAGTGTTCACCACTTTAAAATCTAGGTTGGTATGACAAATGTAGGTTTCAGAAGTTCCAGCTGTGAAGGGTTTTCTTATGTTGATTATTACTGCTGAACAGGGGCTGCTTTCTTCAGCTGTGCTCAGAAATGTTTTTATTTCACCAGTTTGCAGATGTATTCCTTTCTGTCATAAGTGGTTGTATTTGTTTAGGGAAGAAAAACAAAACATACATCAATAAAGAAATATAAATATAATAACATACATAGATAACATACGCAGTGTTACTGTTTGCAAGCTCCAGCTGTGGTTTTGGAGTCCTGTGTATTACAGAATGAAAAAAACCTCTCTGCATCAAAGAATTTGATGTGGTTGTACAATGTGAGACAAGTGGAGTAAAGCAAAAAGGAAGACAAAGTAGGAAGGGGGTGGCACAGGCCTTCCCTCACTCCCTCAGAACGGTGATAAAATGTAGAGAAAATGAGCAGCCCGTTTATCAGGAGATAGCGTGCTGTTGTAGACAGCTGTGAGCTGTACTACCTGTATCAGTCTGGCTTGATGAGAGTGGTAACTCCTCTGTGAAGGAGCCCAGCTGAGTGTCATTGAGGGAGATGAATGCGATTAAACTTGATGGGTCTAATCCAGCGTGTACTAGTGCACTGAAGAAAGATTAAAGAGAAGAGTTGATGATGTCACAGAAAGTAATCCGAGGTAATTTATCTTCTGGTGCAGTCCAAAGTAGTGGTTTTGCCTTATTCCCCAGGGATTTCTCTGTGTGTTTCTTGGTAGAGACTTGTTTTGCTAGATGTTCGCCTATTTAGAAAGCTGTTCATTTTTTGTCTGTTTAGAATGGGTAGGAGCTGAACTTGTAATTTATCTCAGCCTGGAAACCAATGCTGATGTAGAAGAGTGTGAAGTGAAGACATCTTGTCTCTGTCTCCATCGGAGACCTTGTTTCAACAGCAGTCGTTAGCTGGGGGAGATTTGCATCTTGTAACGCATACCTAAATGCCCTAGGATTGCATTTTTGTTCCAGTCCTGTGTGGGAGCTGATGGAATAAAAATCTCATGTTCTGTCCTCTGCCATGTGCACTCACAGCATCGCCTAAACATTGTTCTGTTCTGAAGATATTAAAATTCATAATTTTGTAGTCACTATCAGTTGAAAAAAAAGTTCTGTCTAATGAAACTCTTCAAGACCACAGGTCTGAATATTCATATTGAAAGATTTAAGTAGCAAAGGCCAAGAAACCCAATGCATTTCTGCTCTATTGTAGAAGAGCAGAACCACACAAAAATGAGAAAGCTTGCTATAGAGCCTAAAAGGCACAGCTAAAAGAGTTGTACAAGTGGTGTAAAGGAGGCTGTGCTAGAAGCAGAAAGCCAGTGCTTGCTATCTATCAGAAGGGCCTGAAAAAGGGTGAAAAGAAGTCAGGATGGTGATTGCTGAGGATGAGAAAGCACCGTCCAGAACGCTGAAGTTATGTCCAAGGGAAGGAGTTTCAAAGGAGATTTAGCCTTGGCAGGTTAGAACTAAAAGCACAAATGGGCAAGCCAAAAAGTGACTTTGAGGAGCAGGTAGGAGTGTTTCAGTAGGCATGGACTCTTCAACTTGGTAGAGAGACTGTGGAGGTGAGATACGATAGAAATCTGCAAAATTGTGAGTGGCACAGAGAAGCCATTGCTTTCTTTCACTGTTTCTTCCAAAATAAAAATGAGAGGGTGTGCAATGTAACTGAAGTCTAAAAATCAAAGTGGCTCTTTGAATAAGAGAGACCTGAGGACTCCCTTTGGGTTAAAGTTCACGTGGGTTGAAGGACTGACTGGATGAGTTTGTAGAGAGGGGACCTTTTGAGTGTTGCTAAATACATAGAAACTGCTGGAAATAATCTGAGCTGAAAATAGTGGAAGGCTGTGGGATTTTTAAGGGGGAATATCTTGTGTGACAATATACTTTAGCACTAGTGTTGGTGGCTGAACTTGCAGATGAAAATGGTGACTGGTAGAAAAGTGACTGTTTATCCACTTTTTCAGTAAGGGTCAGTTACTCTGGGAACAACATATTTGGAATAAATGCCCTTGAGCAGCTTTAAAAAGCACTGAAGCATAAATGTTCAAAAAAATGCGATGTCTAATGGTTTTGGTTTTGTGCTGTCTTCCCAGGAGTCTCATGATCACGTTCTTTTGGATATTCCTGTTGCTAGAGAGCAGATGAATCGCTATCGAGCTGCAGCTGAAACTGCTCAAAGTGAACTTGCAGCACTTTCAGTGAAGTATGATTGTGCCCAGTCAGAGGTACATTTAAATATTCTTCCAAATCCTTCTCCAAAGCTGAGGATTCTCTACAGTCACTTTCTGCAAAGAATAGAGAGCTTGCAGAAAGTCCAAAACTTCTTGCTTTTGATACAGAACTTTTGTTTCTCGTAACATTCTTATTTTTAGAAGTTCCTTACGATTTTTACTCTGCTTGCTTCTGTGTTTAAGAACTGATTATGAGTTTATATTTGAAACATTTGAAGGAGTCTAGCTTTTTATCATCATCATCTAAATGCAATCTTCTTTAATTAAACCTGAAAGTTATGATTTCTAAATTGTGGTTGTATAAAAGGTCTGATAGATATCCTCCTGTTGTTGGTGGTGAGTTGATATAACTGCCCATCCTCACCCATTTCTCCACTTTATTCAAGCTACAGCTCCCCAAATTTGCTTTGCTTTCAAGACCAGTGAAGTGTGACCTAATGAGGTTCATTTTAACTAGAGAGGCTGAAGAACACAAACGCATCCTGTTCTGCTGTTCGTGCTGGGCGGATGGTACTTATCAGGAGAGAGGATTTATTAGAGGATAATTTGTAGGGTTTCTGTGTTTTCACATGTAATTTTTTTTTTAACATATGACTGACTAAGGTTGATTTGATCCAATTCAGCAATGCAGGCAGTGGTCAGTCTAAACATGTAGTAGAATTTGCTTTTGGGAAACATGAAATGCTTACATTTATTTACGTACCTAGATTTAGGTGTATATGTTCCTAAATATACAGATAGATACATAAAGTTTGATAGAAACTTGTGAACATTCATCCAGCTAGTTGTTTAAACATCTGTACATTTTACAAATGTGTACTTATATTGCACATTGTAAAATGCTTTGTGGTATACTTGCATAGCACTTGAACATTCAAAAAGGCTCTATCGATGAAATAAAATTTCTTTAATTGTGGATAGCTGAATATGGGAAAGAGCAAGAACAAGTAATATTATTAATGAATTGTTAATATAGTATCCAGCCAGAACTACAGGGATAAGTGTCCATCAGCTGAGCTTGAATTTGACCAGTAGATCCTGAAATTACTGCAGAGTTCCCCTACGTTAATGGCCATCCAGGATCAGTACTTTAAATTTCAATTTTAAAAAGCCATACAGAATCTCCTGTTCTCATAGAAAGAATTTATTACTGGAAATGTTGAATGCCTTTATTGCCAGCATAACTGACTGATTGATAGATTCTTTCAGCACTGTGCTTGCAAAAGTGAAAGAATAGTCAAGAAAGCAGCTGTTTGTGCTCTTGTTAATAAAGACCTTCATGACCCAGCTGAGGTCAGAGCCTTCTTCTGCTGAGTGCTCTCTAAAACTCATGATATGGGATTATTCTTGCTTTTTCTGCTATTGGAACTGACCACAAAGACAATGGACAGAGGAAAAAATATCACATTTTGTAGATGGGGAGTTGAACCACACAGAAATTTTAAGGTTACGAACACTTCACGCTACCATAGCTTGGTCCAGCTGCCAAGCAAAGCAATCCTATTGTTCCCTCAGCTGCTCATTTCCTTCCCCACACTGCCCCATCCCTTGTGCGGGCACAGATGTATGCGTCGTTTTACGGTGCACTGTTTTGTTGGGGAACAGATGCAACTGAAAAATAAAGCCTTTCGTTCTGAGTCGTTTTTCAGCCAGATCAGTTTCCCAATCTTATTTCACCTTGTAGCCATGTAAGTGCTTCTGCTAGCACAAAGAAGAGAGTGGAGTATGGAAATGAAGCCCATGAGCCTGGGAGAAGGCAGAGCTGCTTTTATCAAAATCAGTCCTGTTTTATGTCATCTCCAAAGTGTCTGATAGACCAGTGCTTGCAGGGGAAGCATAAGCTTGTCAGCGACTATGCTCCTGCTGCAAGAGTGGTCCTCCTGCCTGTTCTCCTCAGTGTTAGCCTTTTCTCTGTGATGTGGCCAGCTCCTATTCCTCCTCTGTAGAAAGTGAAATCTTTTGTCAGCTGTGTTAGTTAAGTTGTCTGCAGAGGAGTCAGACAAATAGCAGAGCTGGCACAAGGGAGAGGACAGGCGTGGTGGCTGGGAGCAGGAGAAGCAGGACTTCTCTTTTCCAAGGCAGTTGCTGAGTTCCAGGGCCTCCTGGAATCTCTCTGAGAATCTTGGGTTTGGTCATGCTGGAAGCCTCTGGCAGAGAGGTGAATTTCCCAATGTCCTGAATTGCAGCTTAATGTCTGAAATATTTATTGCCTTAAAATGTTTGCCACAAGTTAAAAGCTCTAGCACATGTCATAAAGAGCAGTTAATGTGGCTTAATTATTTTCCTGTTAATTTTATGTAGTAGGAGATAAATTCTTCAGATTGCATCTTGCTGCTTGTAATTGGAATTGTAAGGAAAGCTAAAACATGCCTTAACACTTCTTGTGATAAAAAATCCACTTTAAATTACTTGCTCCTTTTAACAAAATAAAGCACACTGAAATGTTACATGCCTGATGTGTCGGCTTCAAGCTCAGTCTTTTAGAGAAGCTTGTAGCAGAAATAGTTCAATGGAAAATGATATTTTTAACTAAAAGAGAGAGGGGAAAGCAAAGAAAAACAACTGAATTCCATGAACTGTTGTGAAGCTCTAGCATCATCTCTGGAACAGGTCCTTGACATCTGGCAGTCATGTTCCTCCTCCCACCCTTCCTTAAAAGGCTCTCGTGCTGTTGCTGTGTAAATCCAGCTACATTTGATCGGATTATCAAACCAAAAAATAACTATTTGCATAAGATGAGAAGAGGTTGCTTACAGCACAGCTCTGCAAAAATTTTTTTGCCTCAGAATATTCTGCAAATCACCAAACGACTCCACCCTCCTACAACAGGATACTTTGCTGTTACAGTGCCCTGCAGCTATAGATTATCCGTGGAATTGTGCACCAGAATTGGGAGCAGGGAGGAGACAGGCAAGAAAGAGGGAATAGTGGTGCTAATAACTATTGTAATGCAGATGCATAAGGGAGGTGAGTTAAGGTTACGCAGCAGAACTTAAAGTGGACTTTTCTGAACTTGTAAATAAATTTGTCTTCCTGTAAGAGATTATCTTGAAAAATTGTATTTTATTACACAACAGCAGCTTTTGTTTCTACAAACCTCTTCTATTGCTTTTTCCTAGTTAAACGAAAATAAAGTTGCGTCCCTCCACTTAAGTCTTGTAGCGACAGAAAACTCTGAGTCTTTTGTTCCAAAATGTGTGTCTTGTCACGTTACTAAACGTGTAGTGCAGTCATGTTTCAACCTGAATTTTCTCCTTTTCTATCTATAGCTACTTGAGCTCAGGTCCAGAATGGTCTCTAAAGAAGCCTCTTTTCAAGAGCTGAAGGCTGAAGCTGAAAGCTACAAGGAGAACAACGCTAGACAGATGTCTCGCCTCCTCTCTTTGCAAACCCGAATTCAGGAGATGGAAGAAGAGGCATCTGTGCTTGCCACTTCGAAGAACCAGGCTGAGCTGACAGCTCAGGTGGCATTCAAGGAAAACCAGGAGCTGAAGGAGGAGCTTCATAAGCAAAATGCCAAACTTAAGTAAGATTCATGTGAGATGAGAATTAATTTTTCTTTGGGATGATAGAATGGTGCAGTTGCCAACGTGAAAAAATATGTTGGTGGACAGGCTTTATTGCAGATCTGAATTCTGCTACAACGCCTTGCACAACCATTGTACCTGAGTGTGTGGAAGGTATTGAAATTTGAATTTTGGTTTGAGCTGTTAGCCCATAAATGGAGGTTTGAGAGTTTTGTCCTTCAGAGGAGAAATGATGATATGAGTCAGCTTGGAGTAACCTCCTTGTTTTAAAATAATGAGCACAGAAGGCTGTTTGAACACAGTAGAAAGGATAGGTATGATTTCCTCATTCAGGTATTTCCAGGTATGGCACTGAGGCAAACTTTCATAGCTGGAACTGGAAGAGTGTCAAGTGAGTGTCTGTCTTAGTGTAAAGCTATCCATTAGGAGCAGTGTAATAAAGAAAATATGGTATAAATCCTAGTTGGTAGCATCCTGAAGAGCATGTGTTAATGTTTGTTCAGCTTTCAGTAATGCTAGCTTTCTCGGACTTTTCTTCTGCTTTGTTCTGGACGTTGCTGTGTGAGGTGGGGGTTTTTTGTTTGTTTGTTTGGGCTGTGTTTTTTTGTTTTGTTTTAACGTGCAAACTGATTGCATAAAACTTTTAATAAGAGATAGTATCCTTAACTATACTGTTCTTAGCATAGTGTGTCAGAGCACTGATCTGTCAGTTCTGCGTAACTGCAAATATTTCAAGTCTGTGGGATGGAGACTGATAGCAATGTTGATCACAAATAAAATTGATTGGTGTGAAAATATTCTGAACTCTAAAGTTCCAAAATCGGTGACAGTCATATTATATTAATCGACACCTTGTAGACTTTTATAATGGATTTTTTCCCCCATTACAAGGCCAATATCCATGTCTCTCTCAATACTGTCTAGTTAAGAGCAAGGTGAGTGTTTACCAGATGTCTGTATTTCCCAAATCAGTATTTCGCACAGCTCTCCCAGGCTTTGTGCATTAGAAGTGGATAATTAAGTTATTTTAAAATCTAGAGAAATCCATTGCAGTGCACTTGTCTTTTACCAGCTGATTTGCCAACAGCCCTGCCTGGAGAGTGCTGATGTTTATCACCAAAGATTTTAGATATGATTCTGATATAAGTGGGGAGATAGTTAAGCCAAGAAGTGTATTATGCATCCTAGCAACATAGAAAACATCACAGTCTCTGACGTAATGGTGGTTAAGATTCTTTAAAATGTTACTTCTAGGGGAAAGAAAAAAGAAGAAAAAAAGGAAGAAAAACCTCCTATCCAGTTTGCCTAACTCACTGGGAGAAAACTGCCAAAATACTGTGTATCATACTAGCCTATGTTTACGGTGATATGATCAATTTTATGTGGCATAAATCTGTGCTGTCACGCTGGTGCGGTCCTGGCTGCTCTGTTTTGCCCATGATGCTTGTGTCAGTACTGCTGTTTGTGTTGCTGCATGGCGCCTGGGACCAGGGAACTGCTCCAAGAGAGAAGTGAGCAAAATAAAAAGCTTAATTTCCAGCTCTACCAATCCCAGGTCCGGTTTGCTGTGTGCCTGGAGTGTGCCACGAGCATGCTGGCAAAAGAGAAGGGGCAAAGGGAGGATAGGATGAGTCTGCTCTTTTGGAGGGGACAAACACGTTGGATTGGTCATGCATGTACATCGTATACTTTCAGAGCTTTGTCTCGTCCTCAGCTAATGGTTACGTGTGCCACTAGTCAGTGTATTGACTTAATGAGCTTTAGTTGCTTGGTCTGGCCACCTTAGTAGTACATGGCACACAACTACTCCTAATTAGGTATTCAAGAAAGATTTTCACTGAAAACCACTAATAAAAGGGAAGAGCAAGCCAGTAGGCATGAAATGTACATTTACATTCTATACCTAAGGATATAGGAAAAAATATTTAATGAATTCTGGGGTTGGTTTCCAAGATGTACACCTCTCCTATTGAAAAAAGGTGCTTTTCTACTCAACAAGTCTATTGCCAAGGTATTTTTAGAGTGTGAACTGTGAAAAGCTTTTTACTTTTTTCTTTTTCCTCCCCTTCTCTTTGCTTGTTAGTTCAGAAGAGCTAGGAAAACTGTGAAAGAGCTGCGTTCTACTTTTTTGTACCTGATTGCCTATTTTCTAGGTGCTCACACCTTTATGGCCCTACTGGAGGTAATTAGGTTATCCGTAGAGTTGTGAAGTACGTGCTTTGTACTTCAGATTTGTTTATTTTTAGAAGCAGGCATGGTTCTGTGTATGATGTGCCTGGATTTTTTTTCAGAGCCACAGAACAACTTGTGAAGGTTGGTGATCAATCTCATACAATATTCTAACATATAGGCATGCATGTATGGCATGTCTGGAGCCTCACACCTTTTCACTTCTGACACACCCCTCCTGAGGACAGCAGTTTAGCGACCATCACACAGCTGTTTTGCTGGGGCTATAGAGGAGAGGAAGGTGCCTGGAGGTGAGGAAGCTGTGAGGCACTTGTTTTCTGGGGGCCAGTGCCGGCTGCAGAAGGCAGAGCTCTTTTAGCTCGCGGTGTGTGCTGTGCAGCAGGACACAGAACTGTCCTTGTCCTGTCCAGAGCAGTAATTATTGTTGTCCATTCCTCTCTCTTATTCTTCCACTCTCTTTTGCTTTGCAGCATTGACAACAACTGTCCTGATCTCCCTCCTAAGGCAACATCTTACTTTTTTTCACAGACCATCTCTTTTGCTTAGTGATTTATAACCATTTAGCGTACTGTATTCACACTCACTGTGTGTTTCCAGTAGGAGTTTCATGCTGCTTTTTGATTATGGAGTGATGCTGTGTTGCCTGTTTGATCACCAACCTAGAAAGGAAGAATTCAGAAATTGAAAAGAATGAGTGCCGACATGACTAGCATGCCCACCTTGAAAACTAAGAATAGTGTTATGGTCTGATAAGCAAATGAGTTGCAATAAAATATTTGCTCTAAACAGCTGTTTGGTGATATCTCGCATCTCATTTTATTTTAGCGTTCAAATCTTTGTGAAGAACTTGCTTTAGAAAGTACCTTGTTTCTCAGCTGGAAGCTCAATAGTTTTGTCTCTTGCAGTTTACCACTGAGTACCTCTCTCATGGGTGTTATCTGAGAGGTATTGGAATTGATATTTGGATGACACTAATGATCATTCTGAGCTTTGGTTGGTTGGCTATTTTTGTTAATCTGTTTCTTTGTAGTTTTTCAGAAGTGATGCTCAGCATTGCAGCATCATGAGCAAGATTTGAATCTGTATGTTTGCTACCTATGGAGACTGTGGCAATGCTTGTTTGCTGGACTTGTCTTTGTCCCTGGCAAGAGGAAGGACATAACCACATTTATGCCAATGAGTTAAACTGACTGCTCTGTTATTTGGTTGTTTGCTCTCATAGAGCCTTTACAAACTGACACCTGCTGTTAAGGCTGATAACAGATGATTCATGTGGGGTATGTATTTGCACAATAGGCACCCTTTGAGAGTGATGAAATCGATGACAAAAAGCTGCCTTTTCTTCATACTTTTGTGGTACTCCCCTGATATTTTCTTTTTTAATCGATCCTTTTCATGCTGCAGAAGACTATGGACAACAAAGTAGTGTCTCCCATCTCTGTTTGCTTCTGCAGGTAAACTTCCCTTCGCAGGTACTCTGGATGTCCTACACTTCTATTAGTCCAGAGGGGCTTTTCTTTCCCAGGAGTTTGTTGATCAGCACTGTCAGCTTTGTTAGAGAGGGGATGTGAAGTGCTTTTAGCATATTTTTACTATAATTTGATCACACACTTCCCCCTTGCTTTTGCTTGCAGCCTCCATTTCGAGTATCTTGAGGGCACTGTTTATTGATGTCACCTGGTTCTTGTGTTTTATTGAAATCTTGTTCTGAGAGTGAGGTCGGGATCATAGAAGATTCTTTGAAGTGCTAATGAAAAGCAAAGATGAAGAAATGTTTACATATAAGGCAACAACAAAAAGTTACATGTATTAAATAACAGATGTAGAGAATTATACGTAACTTTTAAAGTTCATTTTGTGGTATGCAAAAGCTAGCAGTAATCTTGGGGTAACACCTTTTGCCTAGAAGACGTGAAGTGTCTTGCCTAGAAGTGTTTTGTTTGTGTTTTTTTTTCTGTCTGATTAGTAAATATTTGAATGAGTGTGAAGAAAGCATGACTCAAGCTTCTAAAATCAGCAGAAAGTACGAAGACCTCCTTACACAGCTTTCTGGATTCTTGAACACAGACATCAGAGAAAAAGAGAAACCACAGGAACATTTAACGTCAAAGGTGATTATGTGTAGGCAAGGGCTTCTGTATAGTGATTTAACAGAAAAATATTTTGTTGTCAAAGAAATAAAGCAAGTGCGGAAGACAGGGATCTTCATGTTAAATAATCATTTGCAGACAGTGCTACCATTTAAGACAGATATTTTTTTTCATATTGGGCTGATTTTCAAGGGTGCTGAACACTAATAGACCTCAGTGAACTCAGTCTGCTCTTATCTGCGTAAATATCTTATCAGCCTGTAGTTCCCAAGTATGGCCCTGATTAGATGCTTGGTTGAAAGCTTTCCTGAAAACATTAACACTGGATTCACTAGTTGATGTGTAAACTGTACCACTAGATAGATCTTAACACTCATCTTGAGCTGGCATACCATTAAGTAGAAACATCTGAAATGACATACCCTAAAACAACCTTAACTAAGCCCTGTAACGAATTGCTGTAAATAACTGTGTAGTGGTTTTGAGACTTAATCATAAAACTTTATTATTTCTTTTCAGAGTACTTCCAAAGTTCCAAAAACTAAGCTTCTATTTAGAAAAGGAAAATTGTTTGTATACTCTTTTAACGTTTATTGATGCTGCGGAAGGGCAATTTATCCTAATTTTATGCATTTTTCTCATGTTCTGTCTTGTCTTTGCTATCCCTATTTTTCGTCACTTGGGAGCATACTAGGTATTTTGGGAAATTCTGTTTCATTATATTCATATTGTTATAAGAGTTCTGGCTAAAAGAATACTTAATAAATTAAGATTGTCTAGGTACGTATCGCAGTGATTACTTAAAGTACTTGCCCTCATAATGTTACAAGCACATTGAAATTGTAATAGATACTCTAACGAAACTTGGCTAGTTGTCATTAGAGGCAAAGATGTTTGTATTAAGCTGTAACTCTTATGTACTTTAAGGAAATAACTGGAGTTTAAAAAAAGTATATGTTGGCATCTTGTTTTAACAATGTAGTAATAAATCTAGTTGTGAAATCTAATTTGTGCTGAAAACTTAGCAACTCATTTTTCTGTTCGGGGTCATGGCATGTCTATTTAGTTTCTTTTCCATGTTATGGTTTTATTTAAGACAGAATTGATCTGGCTTAGTCTTGACAAATGTCTTGCCAGTAGGAGTCAGGGTACATTTTTTAACTTCTGCACTCTTTGAAGTGCTCACACTCATCTATTCAACTTCTTGGAAATAGCGTAATGTACCAAAACAGCCCTAGAATCCTCCTGGAAACAATTCCTTTTTCCAAGGTGTCGGCTGCTCAGAACAGCAGCCCAGCAGGTATTTGGCCCTGTCCTTGAATATCCATATGAAATAGCTGTTACTAACTCGCATCTCCCCATGTCTAAAAACTTTCAAGCACAAAATGCAGCTTTCAGTTTCTCATGCCAAATGAGAGGCATGAGTCTTAATAAGCCAAACTGAAATGGTCTGCTTTTCCCATGAAGTTAGCTACATGAGCTGTTTTCATTTTCCAACCTGCAGCATGTCAAGCGCCCACATGCAGCAACAGTAGCTCTCCACCTGTTTAACAGATCATAGAGATTGTGTGGGAGTCAATCTGAACCACGGTACACTAACGTGTGGGTTTCTGGTGGGAATATGGTTCTCATTTTAATTGTCTTTCTATTCTTTTTAGAAAGCAATAGTAGATTGCAATTATAAATCTGACCTAGGAGTCACCAGAAAAACCACGTTTTTATTGGGATGATTAGGAGCAGGTATACTAGGATGAATATATATATCATTGTTGAGTGCTTTTAAAAAAGTTACTAATTTGAATTATTTCTTTAGGTCTCTGAAATATGTAAAGAAAATCTGACACTAAAAGACCAGGTTGCTGCTCTTCAAGAAGCTATCAATGTCCATGAGATGGGGTCCAAAGCTAGTAGAGAAACTATCATGAGGCTTGTTTCAGAAGTGACCAAGGAGCAGAAAAAGGCAGCAGAATACTATCAAGACATGGAAAAACTTAGTAAGGTACATAATTGCATGGCATGTATGTTCCTCTAGTTTTCAAATGTTTTCTTGAAATTTCAAATTAATTTTCAATAGGAGTTGTGCGAGAAAAATGCTTCTGAGAGACTTCTAGTGGTTAGGGTCTTTACTTAAGTGGACATTTTTCTAAGGTTATTCTCAACTTTTTGAAAGCTTCAGAATATATGAAGATTAAACAATAACATTCTGTAAAATAGATCTGATTTGAGTTCAATATCTTCCATTGATGCTTGCAAATTTATATTTTTGCTTCCTTCATATTGTTGTAGCCTTTACTGTGCTTGCACAAACATGTACATAAACAGATGTTTATAGAGTTAATGAGTGTTTCTGAGGCACAAGCACGGAACAATGAAAAAATGCTCTTTTAAATAATATTTATGTGATATTGCAAGTTTTCTGAGGCTTCTTCTACACAGTTTCTTTAAAAATTCTAATTGAAAGGAATTCATAGGACACTATTTTATTCTTTCTCTTAAGGAACTGGAAGTAAAGTGTCTTAGCTTCCAGACACTCTAGATTATCCTGTTTCACTGCATTATAAACTTGTATTTCAGAACTGTAAATACTGAGTTGGCTTATACCCCAAAAGTTGTAGGCAATAGGATGGCTCTTGCAGGAAAGCACTGTTTTGCTTTGGGGAGCCCACAGAGGAGATCTGTGCTGCAGGAATGATGCTGAAATGAGAATGTAAGTTAAGTTGTAAGTCAAATATTCACCAGATTCACCCAGGTATGATTTGGAAAGGAAAAGGGTGTGATTTAAGGATTTAATTGCTCCAGGAGAACTCACCATTAAGAGTTTTTGTAACTTGCAAAGGATGGATGAACAAAGTGAGCTTCTGTAACAGTTTTCCTTATTACTTTGTACTTTGAGCGATAACTGTGGAAAGGGAGCAGTTTACTAAAACAATAATGAAAATTTCCCCCAGGTACTAGAGCAGTGTGGTTAAGGCTGATAGCCAGAACTTAAGAAAATAAAAGAAGAAACTGAAACTGCCAATTATGTAGCTGAGGTGTGTGTGTGACTGAGTTTGTACAAGTTTTTAACATAAAGACAACCTTGTGCAACTAAGTTTTTGAATGTAATGTAACATTTTCCCCACCCCTGGGCATTACTTTTTTCCTAAACAGAAGACCACCACCATAAACACATAGTGTTCTGATTTGGTTGTAGGCAAAATACTTAAGAGATGAGAAGTAGCTGACATTGTGCTCTAGAGAAGAAAGAATTTGTTGTGGGGAAGATAAATGTTAAGTACCACAAGGGCTATAAATTTTACTTACTGCGGAAAATACTTCTTACCAAGCTGTGTAAAATTTTCTGACTCAGATGGGACTGAGAGAGAATCTGCACCAAAACCTTAAACAGGTCCTTTCTGAGAACATTTTGTTCTTGTACTTCAAACACAGGTGTGCAAGAACAGAGTGTAGTTTGCTCGCTAAGTAAGCCAGAATCAGGAGATGTTTTAAACCAAGAGGAAGACTTTGTTTGTGACTTGTTTTGCAAGTTTGCTCTGACTGCCAAAACATTTCCAAAGTTGAGCTAGTTTTATGAAAAATATTTTCCTATCATTATTGTGCATATGCCAAATACATAATTTATTTAATCCATTTTACAGAAATGTTTTGCTAAATTATTAACATTGCCTTTCAAATGAGGTGTGTGCCATCAGGGCTTATCTAAAGGCTGCAGATTCCTCCAGTGCTGTTTCAGTTTATCTACTTAAATTTGCAGATACTGAGTAAATCTGTTGAGAAGGTTTTGTGTTCACAAAAACTTAAGAAATTCAGTGTTGAAAAAATAAGTTAACCCCCCCCCCAAAAAAAAAAGAAAACCAAACCCAAAACAACAAAACAAAATGCTTTAAATCCACATATCTAAAGGAGGATGTATGACATCCCCTGTTCCTCTGATGGTGTCTTATTAGGATACAGGGTGGGCATCAGTGGTATGAAGTTGGTTTGACTTTGTCATGTACTTTGCTGCACAGTTTAAGCACGTGAACAGAGTTGCACATGTTGTGACACGTTCCCTGTCAAGGTGAAAAAGCAGAAATCCGTAGTGTTCCTGTGCTAGAAGACACATGGACTGTTTTCTGAGCTTTAATTAGTGGAATTGCCTGTAGCAGAGTTTATGCAGCACAGACTGAGTACAAGTGACTCTTGCCTGCATTTGCCTGAAGCTCCCAGGGCCAAACATATTGGCCATCTTCTGTATTACAGATTGAGCTGGTGGCCCATTTCCCCCAGTTTTCTCTCAAAATTCTTCCTAAGTGTATAGAGGCCATCATTCTGTTCTGCTGGTCTTTTCCAGCAAGCCTTGGCTGCCACACTGTTCCCTGCCACCTCTTTGAATTATTACCAGTTTTTCTTGCCAGGTAGTTCTTCACTGTTGCTCCTTGCAATTCCTATGAACCCCCTCTCTTAACCAGGTGCCTTTCTTTATGTCCCAGGAGGACATCATTAGCTATCTAATGATCAATTAAACAGATTGTAGGTTCTGAAATTCTTGATGAAGAAAATGAAAGCCAGTTGGTTACATTTTAAGGTTAATATGTGAGAGTAATTCAGAATGTTCTTTAGTATATTTGATACTCAAGTATTTGTTGCAGTTAGCTGGTTTTCATTTGAGGAGCATTATCAAGTGAACGATAATTTTATCTGTTCCTCTCTCAGCCTCACTGCATCACAATAGCAAACAACAGAAACTAAAACAGTTTTTAGTAACAAAAGCAAGCCACCAAACTGTTTTTGTTGTAATGTATTGCTTTTCTTTTAGAATTATGAACTTCTTACATTTCTGACCGAATATTGCAAGAGCTTGCTCCTGGAATTCTGTAAATATTGTGCATACCTTTAGTCTGGCAGTGCTGGATATAAAATTTGCATTTGATGGAAAATAACTCTTAAATGCTGCCCAGATTTCTAGACTGAGCATCAGAATACCTGTTCTTTCTTTATGTCCAGACAGTGATTATTGATTATGATACTCGTAATTACAGAATTTTAACAGTCTTTGAGAATGTCTGTAGGTCCTTAAAAAAATGTCTTATTTGCTCTAACGAAGTTTCTTTCTCATATTTAATAAATCTCTATATGGTGTTTATTTAATGTATAGAAGAAGATGCATATATCCTTCTTTCAGATGAACTTGCCTTTCGTACAGCATTGCCATTGATGAACCACAAGAACTAGTAAACTGGCTTGTTCCATTTCACATCTTCGTTGATGATTCAACGTGGAATTATTTGTGATTCCCTCTGAAGTGTTAATTTAAACACCTGTTTTGCAAAGATGTGCACCATGCAATGTCTTTAAAGAACATATTTGAAATATAATCAAGCAATTTTAATTCATACAAATATATCTGCATGTACTACTGATGCAAAATTAACCAAGAAAATACTCTTCAGTATTCAATACTGACTTGTATTAAATTATGTTAGTAATGATTTATCTAAGTAGCATCTAATCAGTATAAATTTATTAAAATCAACTGATTGTATGCAAACAGGGTTAATTAAAATATAAAATTGTTATTTAAGGAAATTGATTAAACTTGAGAAGCATACCAACATTTTGAATATACCCAAATACTTTGATTGTAGGAGACACAACAAAATTATTTTAGTTTTTTTCTTGTCCCAATAGATAAATATTGAGTTTTTTAGAACTAGGAATTTTTTTGTTTGTTTATAAGATGTCATTAAGAACATAGATATTAGGGACAGGTCCGAGCAGGCATCCCAAATATTTCCAGGTTGAATAATCAGAGAAGATGGGAGATAAAAGCAAGCTAGTTTACAGTCCTTGTGGTATAACAGTGGTAACTGGAGACAGAGCTGGCATAAGAATTCATCTGAAAGATATCTGTATTCTCTTTTTGTACCTTGGTATTACTGTTAATGTGGGTTGTTTTTTAAATGTATATAAGTGTGATTGACTTAGTATATTGAGTCCCTGATGCTGATTGAGGTGCTGGTATTAATAGAATCATAGAGTTGTTTAGGTTGGAAAAGATCTTTAAGATCAACCACCTGTCTGGGCAGCCTCTTCCAGTGCCTGACAACCCTTTCAGTGAAGAAATTCTTCCTAATATCCAATCTAAACCTCCCCTGGTGCAACTTGAGGCCATTTCCTCTTGTCCTATTGCTCGTTACTTGGGGAAGAGACCGACCCCCACCTGGCTACCCCCTCCTTTCAGGTCGCTGTAGAGAGCGATCAGGTCTCCCCTCAGCCTCCTCTTCTCCAGACCAAACACCCCCAGCTCCCTCAGCCGCTCCCCATCAGACTTGTGCTCCAGACCCTTCCCCACCTTCGTTGCCCTTCTCTGGACTCGCTCCAGCACCTCAAGATCTTTGTTGTGGTGAGGGGCCCAGAACTGGACACAGCACTCGAGGTGCGGCCTCACCAGTGCCCAGTACAGGGGGACCATGACTGCCCTGGTCCTGCTGGCCACGCTATTGCTGATACAGGCCAGGATGCCATTGGCCTTCTTGGCCACCTGGGCACACTGCTGGCTCATGTTGCAATCAAGATGGTCTGCTCCATAACCTTCCCCAGCACCGAGGTCAGGCTAACAGGCCTGTAGTTGCCCGGATCCTCCTTCCAGCCCTTATCGTAGATGGGCGACACATTTGCCAACCTCCAGTCGACTGGGACCTCCCTGATTAGCCAGGGCTGCTGGTAAATGATGGAAAGTGGCTTGGTGAGCACTTCTGCCAGCTCATTTATGGCTCATGGGACATTAGCCATAAATGCTGAAGAGCCAAAGAGAAAACACAAGCTGTTGTGGTTCCATCCGTTCAGTCTTCTGTGGTGGAAATTGTTTTATCCACCTGCACTGATCACTTAGGTTCTTAGGGGATTGCTTCTAGTTGGGATACCACCTTTATGTGTCACGGTCCCTGAATTTCTGGATACTGTTCAACACTCAGGGTGACCTTGCTGAAGCTAGCCAGGGCAAATGCTGTACATTCAAGAGAGGTTTCAAGGAGGATTGTTCAGATTTTTAGTGTTTTGAGTTTTATGGCTTTTCATTCTGTAAATTGCTTGGGTTTTGCGTGTGTGAGGGTTTTGTTTGGTGTGTTTGGTTTTTTTTTTTTTAATGTTTGGGCATCAACAGGCTTGCAGTTCCTTATTTTATACCTTGATCTTTTGATTCAACTGTGTCTGTTTGCAGATGTTCACAATTTGAAAAAGATTGTAATTAGGTAAGCTCCCTGCTACTGGCAAACTACTTTTGCACTGCCTTTCTGAAAGGAAAAATACATGCTACTGAAAACTGTAATTGAAATAAATGACTCTTCATTCTTTGCTGTAATTACCATAATGTAGTTCTGAGCACAGGTGGGAATTTTCTATTAATAAGACATGTTTAGAATAAAAAAGAGAAAATGGCAAGGAATCATGCCAACATTTGTTTCCAAGAGTTCTACAATTACTTTAGAAAGGGGTAGTAACAAATAATTTCCTAAATGGCAGGGTTTGGTTTGGTTTGCTTTCATTTATGTGTTTGCATACTTGCCTTTTTGAAGCTATTTAAAAATTTTAGTGTTTTTAGTATTGTATGTTTATATTTTATTTCCAAGGGTACCTCCCAAACTCCTTTTTTGTCCATCCTCACTGCTGATCTACTTAAATACTACCAGATTTACTACTTAATTGGCATGTATTCCATTAATACAGATGACTTACTATGCAACATAGGAAGCGCATATAGACCCTGAGAGACCCCTGAGTGGTCACAGCTGCTCTGGGAACGATTTAACTCCAATATACACAATCTTAGGTCATATCAATCCACTTACTGAGCCTCTACTAAACAACCGAAACTTCCAGAGAAATTCAATCACTCTCTATAGATGCGCCATCCTCTGGCATAATTTTGTGTCTTGTGTGAAGTAATATTCTTTCCTATTTGTTCCTATCAGATAGTACCCTGAGGAGTGAAGACTTAGTCTTTGCTATAGTTGGTTTCACTGCAAATTTTATTCTTGTATATGAATGTGTAAGTACTCTTCATATTGGTGTCATGGGGAAAGGAAAGAGGTTCACAAGCTGACCGAATGAGAACTCATTTTTTCTTTGTTTAGCTGGATTATTTTTCTTTCATTTTCTATCATCATTTGCTTTTGTGTCATGGGTCAGGATACACTGTTCTGTCTGTCTGCTGTGTCCTGTTGGGTCATATACAACTGATGTAGATATATATGTACTGGCTATTTTTTTTTTTCTTTCCAAACCGAGTCTTGATTCATTAAAAGATCTAGGCAGAGAAAGTAAGGGTGTCAGGGGCTGGATGATTACCATGACAAAATGCCGAAGATCTGAGGATGCCCCTGAGCAGTAAATCCTATGGGCTACTCACCAGGCAGCCTTATCTTACAGTACCCTCTCTCCCTACTGAGGATGACACTGTCCTTGAGTGTATTACTTCTGAAATGCAAGGCACTGGCTTCTTAAAAAAAAAAAAATTACAAGGGTACTTGATAGAACTGCCATCCCATTAGTCCTTCCTCAGTCATGCTTCTGCACACCAACAGCCCAGCTGAGCAGCAGCTGGGGACAGTTGTAGGCTCTGTGGAAGGACACAGAATCGATTTGGTTGGAAGAGACCTCTGGGATCATTGAGTCCAACCTTTGCCCTAACACCACCATTTCTTCTTTGGGGTGAAATTGGTATTTGAGCATTTGCACCTTCTTTTAGACTGTCTTAATGTTATAACACTTTTTTTTTTTTTGGTTGATTCCTCACTCCCAGGGAATCTCAGGAATTTTTGTCACATTCAGGTAAGCTGATCTCAGAGATCACCTGTAATTCTGCTCTTAACACTATACTCAAAGAGTTCATGCATATGCTTTTGGTCAGCCCTGAATTGGTCAGGCAGTTGGACTAGATGATCATTGTAGGTCCCTTTCAACTGAAATATTCTATTCTATTTTTCCTCTCTGAGTTGTACTACTTTGTCTTTATTTGTGTTACATCTTGTTCACCATTTGTTTTCTAAGTCCTATTATCTGAATAAGGAAGTAAGATAGCAATAATTTTACAATAAAAAATTGTTTTTTGTTTACCTGCAAATTTTATTACTTCTTGCAGGCCACTGCAAGAGGTTAGTCTATAGTATTATGACAAATTTTAAAAGCCTGGTTTAGTCTTTCATGCATTTTAGGATCTTGACAGCGCTATAATAGGGAGACAGAGTTTGGAGATGGAGAACGGAAACCTCCAAGAAAAGCTGACTGCTAACCAGAAAGCTTTGGATGCCTTAAAGCAGGAACTGCACAATCTGAAGAAATCTTCCAGTGAGCTGGATGGAAGCTTGAAGAGCAGCAGAGAAGAGGCCAGAGCTGCTCAGAGCTCTTTAGTGGTTTTTAAAGAGCAAATTGCTACCCTACTCAGCGGTGGATCTGCAACAGTTAAACCTTCTGAGAAGGCCATTTTGGAGAGGATCCAAGAAATAAATTGCAAAGAGGAGAGTAAAGAAATAGTAAGTCAGCAACTAATCCACTGGCCCGATGTGTGTGTGTGTGTTCTCTTTGGATCCTTTTTCATTTTACTAATCTGTTAGAGTGTGGTTAGGTTTTGAAGTTACAAAAAACTTTCATTTTGTTGTCTTTTGATTTGAGATAATAGGTGAAAAACATCAATGTTTTACGAAGAAGGAAGAGGTCAGAAGTGAAATTAATAATAGGTGCTGTTAACAAGAAAAGACATGGAATGGTCTTTCAGTTAAGACATCAAAACTTGCTTTCAGTGCCACTTAGCGGACACCAAATTGGCTGTGTGGCCACTATGATTTAGCAGAACATATGAACAAGTATGGATTTGCTGCTACATTTGTGACTTCAAGGACTGACTTGTTTCTCAAAGCAGACGTAATTGATGAGTTGCTTCTCATCAACTTCTTTCCCTCCAAACCTCAAAACCTGCACCTAAAAAGAAAAAAGTATTTTTACACTTGCATTTAAACATTGTTGACACTGTAACAGTTCACCATCCAGGAGAAAGGCACTAGGAAGGCAGCTGGGTATTCCAATGCTCTGGCTCGAGGCATTTTGGCTGGTAGTGTTTGCAAAGGTGTGTCTGCGTGTACAGGTAGAGAGGGGACAGCTCGGGAGGAAGGTGAGTCAGAACAGAGTCTGACCAGTGTCAGCCACTGTCGTTGCACTGAAGTCTCTCACTTGCTTACATTGGCATATATTAATTTTGTCAGCAAGGACTATATTATAAAGTCACACGCTAAATCGAAAGTTGTTTTCACTGAGCCAATGAAAAACAACTTTTGTGTCCTTGCCAGATTTGAAGATTCTAGCATCTCCTGCTGATTTGGTAGTTTTTTATGTTAGCAGATGTTTTTGTATTCTGTCCAAGATTGGAAATAGCTCCTGAAAATATCCCTATGCACTTTGATTAAATATTGTGTTAAAAAATACAAAACAGCTCCCCTCTACTTTAGTTTGAGAGTCAGTATGCCAAATTTCGATGAAAATGAGCTTTGTGAAAATTATTAACATTTGAAAGTGATCCACTGAAGTGGAAGTGTGTCAACAACTTTTTAATATAGAAGCTCTTTACAGTCTCGCTGTATGTCATGGAGTGTTGTTTCCATAAGCAAAACGCTTTCAAATTGAAATCTAATGAGAGTTTTGTTTGCATGTATTTTGCACGTGTGTTTGTACTATTTGGTGTTTTGGCACACAGTACACTCTGTTGAGATGTTGATTATTTTGAGAACTACTGAGAAAGGGAAATTTAAGTTGAGTGGTAGCTGTTGAGTAAAAAGGTTTTGCTCCTGGGAATGCTTTCAGGTGACCTGCTGCTTCTGTAAGATTCAGTTGCGGCTAAGTCCATTTGCGTACTGCATTGGGCAGCTGTCAGTGTCTTTGTGGATATACTGCAGTACATATGTAGTGTGTGCTGCATAGTTCTTACTGTTCCTGATTTTATTCCTTAATATTAGCTTTACATGCTGGGTTGCCCACTTGATTATCCTGCAGACTGGTAGGATTGGGGGGGATTCAGACTCGGTCCTTATTTTGTTGCAGATAGGAACTTTTCCAGCTGCTTGAGAGGAACGTGGCTGGCTCTCCAAGTAACAGCATTGATTTGAGAAGTCATGTTCTGTTAGAGAACTGCTGTAAAATAGACAATAATCAACTATTCTTTTTCTAAACATATGTGATTATTCTTATTTTAGAGGTAAAGAAAACGATGTTCAGGAAAACAGGTATTTTTCCATAACAGTATTAAAATTAATTTATTTGGATGCTATGCTCTCTGCTCCCAGAGCCACTCTGCAGCCTGATAACGGGGCTCTGGGCTTTCCGGCAGCGGTGTGTCTCTGTCGGCACAAGTTACTGGAAGCCATTTCTTCCCCGCACCCCCCCCCCCCGGAGTGATATGTGATGCAGAAAAGCATAAAATCTGTGTGTGGGTTCTTGCAGTTTTATTATTGTTTAGTGTTTCCTGCCGCTGTATGAGCAGCAGTGATTTCTCAGTGTGTTTTAGGTGGGTTGGGTGCAAACTATTGTTTGTATTTAATTGCGGTTTAAGTTGGAAACCATACTGTGCCATGAAAAATAACGGGAAGTTTGTGTGCTTACTGTTCATTTTATTAACAGGAGGCAAACAGATGCTTAAAATGAAGAGACTCCTTGGAGATGAGTGTCTGAACACTGAGTTACAAATGCAACGTGATTAATTATGTAATCAAATAATTATATGACAGTAAGAAGAAGAGAGAGGGAAGGAGGGAAGCAAGCAACTTTTTGGATAGAATTGTTTTTCAGTATTTGGCAGTAGTGTAATCAGATGCTGTCAAGCCTTTAATTTATAAGTGGTTTACAACTTAAAATCCATTACATTATATGTAGATGTTGCAAAGTTAACAGTGTAGAGCTAGAACTGTTTTCAGAATTGTTAGTCTAGTTTCTTGTTATGAGATTTTATCCTTTTAGCCTTGGGCTCTGGCTAGATTACAGAAATTTTACTTTTTTTTATCAAAATCTTTTAGTTAAACACCCTTTAACAGTTAAGAATTGGGAAGTGCTCTCTGAGACTTAGTTATCTGTATCTACATTCTCACCTACATGCTGCATGTATTTTCTAAATCACTTATCTGTTTTTTCCACTCAGCTCCTCCATAGAACAGTGATTTTATTGGCTTATTTTAAAGAATGTTAGTTTACTGCCACGTGTTGCTGGTTTGCTGTGATCTTTGGAAAGTTTGAGTCTAAATTATTTTGTATTGATTTTTTTTATTACATATATTAGACCCTTTTAGTCAGTTGACTCATCTTAAATATGGTTTCTGCTGTTCACTTTTGGGTGTCTCACATGTCATCACTTCTGCATTTTCCCTTGGGAGTTACAGCAAATTTTTCCTCTCTTTGTCTTTTTTTTTTAAATGCATGTATTTTAAAGATAGATATTTTACCCTCTTTTTAATAATTTGAGGATGCATTTTTTGTCTTTCTAACATTTCCACACCTGCCTAACACCATACATTTTATTGGTTTGCTTGCTCCCTAGATGGTATCTCAGCTTGAAACCCAAATAGCTAAATTGACCGAAGCTTTGGAAAATCAGACCAGATTGTACCAAGAAGCTCTGGAGAGGAGCAGGAAAGCTGAAAAATGTTCTGAGACTTTCCAGGATCAGCTGAAACACTTAGAAGAGGAATTACTGTCTGTGGATCTGATGCAAGATGGTTTGAAGCTTGAGAAACAAAAAGTAGTTGCATTTTCTTTTGCATAAGTCACTTAAGACAGAGATACAGCTAATTGTATTGCATTGATCAGCTGTAGTATTACAGTATTGCATGTAGTGCAAGTTAGCAAAGTCAGGCATCATGTAGGGAGTAGTAATATCTCTTCTTTGACCAACATTTTCAGATGGAAAAAGGAGCTAAGCTTTTGAGTTCGAAGTCCATTTAATGTGGAAAAAAACCCAAGTAGCCCAGATTAAAAGAAGTCTGTGTAAATATGTCAGAGGTCCTTCAGGATTCTCGGATCTCAAAGCTTTCTCTGATCTCTCCGTCTTTCTGTAATATATCATCTGGTCTGCAGTCTCTCAAGATCTTGCAGTTCTTGATTCTCTTATATCCTTAGACCATTAAGGCTACCAGGATTTTTTTTTTTTTTATTAATTGTATGAATGAACACACTGTTAGCCCATAACACATCTGCGTACTAAGAATTTGAAAAATGACGTAGTACCTGGAAAGCTAAACCAGCCATCCAATACAGCTAAGAAAGACAAAGTTATAGAATGTTACCAGGCCAAGATCAATGCTTAGAAAGTTGAATTTGCAAAGAATCCACAATTTGGTGCTGTCTGTTTTGCATTCATCTATGATACCATAACTTTTATGAACGAAGCATCCACCACATTGGGAGCAAACCAGAAAATGCAGCTGTTCCTTCCCCTCTGCTTCCTCTGTGAAGAACACGTGGCCCTAGTTTCTTAATTTCTCTCTGGATTTTGCTGCAATAAAGAGATTTTTTGTTGTGCTTTTTTTCTGTTAATGAACAACTGCAGTGCTTTCTTCTGCTGTTGCAGTTTTTAAATCTGAACCAGAAGCATGAGGAAACAAAAAGAGATTCTTGCTATGTTTTATCGTCCTGGGCTCAAGCAACAGTTACAGAACTGTTTGGTTGTTGTTTTTTTTTTTTTTTTCTTTGTTGTTTCTTTGCAAAGATTATGGCCTTCAACAGAAGTAAGAGAAAACAAAGGCAAACATAGTTCTTGGTGAGAAGGAGAGCTTTGGATTTGGCAAGAGAGGCTAATTGAGACCAGGGAACTAATGCAATTTTTAAAGAGCTAGCAGGACAAAGAAGGAAAAAACAGATTAAATAACATTTGATATCTGTATGTGTTCACATCAGTAAACCAGAGGGAGATGCAATTAAAATAATCTTTAAAGCAATTTGTAAAACAATAAGCGTTATCTCTAAAACTTGCTGTTCTGAAGAAGGGCAAAGGACTGGCCACGTTAACATTCCTGCACCTCCTTGGACTACATCGGATCTCACCCATGGCATCCCTGGTACCAGTTTTATCTGTTGTGAAGCTGACAGCAGTGGGCAATCGCAGCACTTGCAGTTAGCTGGGATGTAGCTGTCCTTTCTAACTTCTCCCTGCCAGTGTATGGTCGTGTAAAGCCACAGAGAGGAGCTGGAGTCAGCAGCAGACACATAGATCTATACTGCTCTTACTGCAGAGGAGCAAAAAACAATCTAGTCTTGCTAAGAAGATAAATACAGTAGGTCCATGGATTTATGAACATAATAAATGTTGACCAAAAACGGACAAAAGGAGAATTTGCAATTGTGTCAGGAGTGTGTTGTATAAACATAGCCTTTCAGTACATTATTTCTTGTGGATAGTGGACTTGGCTATGTATAGTTGGTTGACAGCGTAGGGGGAATTGCTTTTAAATTGTACTTCAGGACTTTTAACAAAGTCTTATTATTCTTTTACCCACTTTTCCACATCTTATCTTAGTATCTGAAATTTCTGGAGCAACTTAATGAGAAGATGAAGCTGGATAGCCTAGCAGCAGAGGTTGGATTTGATATGAACGTGGATGCAATTCTAGCCCGGGTAGAGCAGTTAGTGAAACTGGAAGGTGATGCAGTGATTGAAAACAAGACTGCGGCATATAACCTAAGAAGGAAGGTAGGCAAAAGAGACATTATGTTACTGTTTATTTCAAAGATAAACGCTATTATGGCTTTATTTCTGTAGTGGCTTGCTAGAGGCAACAGATTGGAACTTTGTATATGTACAAGGAATTTCAAAGATGGCCATTACATAAAAAGAAGATAGTAAAGGTTTGCAAACTGTGCAAACAGACTGCATGTCGAAACCACCAAAACCACTAGTCAGTTAAATATGTGATACTGCTTTTTGCAACTTCTTAAATAAATGTATGAAGTTATTCATGCTTGTATGCGTATATATGTCTACTTTTTAATACACTTTTATAATATACTTATGTAAACAACTACTGTCGATATTTAAATCTAAAAGGATCTGCTGGGAAGAGGGGCATCTTACACAAACTTCTGTAGAAACTAGTAGGACGTTGGTTGTACTTCACCAAGAATTTCAACATTTCCAATAAGAGCTGTGCTCCTTTAGAAGCAAATCTGTTCAAATTTGGTCCAACACCCCTCTGCCATCCTGTTATGACAGAGTGAAATCTTCTGGTTTTAGGCTTATAAGAATGGTTTAGAGCTTTGAATTAGGTCTGTTTAAGGTTTAAAATAAACTGTATTTTTTCCAGAAGCAACTGCTTCTCTAGCAGGGAGTATAATATGCATGTTAATACTCCTCAGATGTTCCAGAGTACCTGAGCTGAGCTGCCAGGCATTAAACTGAAAACAGATAACTCCCTGAGCACCAAAATTAGAAAACTAAGCTGTTGGACTTGGCTTGGAGCAGTGGGTCAAAACTTTCTTATTTCTGTATGTTGATTCTCCTTCTTGCACACTAGCCTTAATTAAATGATTAAAGATGGAAATATTTTAAACTACCACATCTGAAAGCACTGTCTCCTTAATTAATCTGTCTTACCTCTTGCATTTGACTAGTGTCTTAAAGTTCAGACAATCTCAGACGTTATGAACAATGCACAAGTATTGATGCTCAAATAGGGTGCAGTCTAAATGTAAATTCATTCTAGAAGGTAGTGCACAAATTCAGGGATGGAGAAGCACAATTAATTGGTATGTAAGAGGTATCAAGTTCGTGTATATACGATTATACTGCTTTACAGGGTTTTCAAGAGAGGAATAGGAGTTCAGGTTAAGTATGCAACACCGGGGATTAAATTTGCAAAACAGTCTGTGTAGTACCATTGTCTTTCACACATATTTTTTTTTTCAAATATTCCTGTGTTTGGAAAACTAGTTGAAGACTCAGAAAGAAAAACTTGAAAGCAAAGAGCTGCACATGAACCTTCTGCGGCAGAAAATAACCCAGCTGGAAGAAGACAAGCAAGCAAGGACCACCTTAGCTGTGGAGAGGGATGAGGCCAATCTTGCTGTCAGAAAGTTACAGAAGGTGATAGAAAGGTTACAGAAACAGCTTGATGTGGCAAGGGAAACAAATACTGATCTCAAAGCCAAGCTGTCTGAAACCAATGAACTTAAGGTGAGCTAAAAGGTTACATTTGTTCTTCTATCTATTTTTCTGTTCCAGTTGGATACAGCTGGAGATCATTCACAGTAAATGTGTTCACGGAGAACTACTCAAATCCACCTAGGTGGGGAAAGCAAACATAATATTATGATGTTTTCGGTGATTTGCAATTTATCTTGATATACTTAAGTAGCACCTGTAAAGCATAGTGTAAATTTTCAGGCTTCTTTAAGAAAAATTCAATATATGTATCCCTTTCTTTCCTGTTGATATGGCTGTAATCTCACATTTTCCCATACATTGCTCACAGAAAGTCAATTCTGACAGGTATGGGGGGGGGAAAGAAGGGGTTTTTTTCTGCATAAAACAAGCAAGATTCTAAATTTTCATTGTTCCTGTGTTTTATTACATTGCAGCATTAATAAATTACCTGCTTTAACTCAGGTGAATACAAGTAGTTTGCAGTCACTGATAGCTTGCCACCGCTGGAAGAAAGGAAGATTGGTTTTATGTCGGTTTGTGTCTTGCAGCTGATGGAGTGAAATAGGTGCATGCTCCAACTGAACGATTTTTACCAGCAAAACATTTGGCAACTCTTTTTCATACTATTTTTCCAGGGGCTAGCAGAGAGTGAACTCTCGTTGTGGCTTTTTGTCTGTCCAATTACCTCTCTTCACAAAACCTGTACAGAATTAACTGTCATTTAAACAAAAAATCTTTTTGTTAATTGGCCAGTCTCCTTTAATAACTTTCCAGTTCACACATACATGTGATTTCATCAAGAACCCATAAGAAACCACATAAAGTGCTTACTCGTGATTACTCCTGATATTTTTATTATTTGTTTGTGTTAGATGAAAAAGTGTGACAAATTTAACATTATGTTATTGCAGGTCAAAACTTTGGAGCAGAACAGAACAATAGAAGAACTCAATAAGTCTCAAGGCAAATTGGAAAGAATGAAAGAAAAGGCTGAGAAACAACTCACCTCTGTCAAATCAGAACTTCTTTTAAAGGAACGTAAAGCTACTGAAGATAAAGAAAAGAACAAAAATATGTTAGAAGCAGTTACCAGTGAGATGAAGATGCTTAAAACAACCCTTGCAGAATTAGAAAAAAGAGAGAGACAGGTAGGTGTATAGGTATTTGACAAGTGCTAGCTGTCACTTAGAATATAAGAATGTGGTATAAGTGGGGCAGCTATCCAGCTGTGCTGAAAACTTTTGTGAACATTACTAAACAAGGGAATTTTAGCTCACGCTTGTGAGCCAGAGTGGCAGTTGTGATTGAGAGGCAAAGCTATTCTTCAAGTTATATACGCAAGAGAATGAGTAATAAATATAGGCATGGTTTTCTTTGTTCATTGCAAAATACTATATCACCTTTTGGAGAAGTATAACAGTGCTTTAAAATCCTGGTGTATTTTCAATGGATGGAATTTAAGAATGGTATTTTGAAAATGAGTCTAGAAAAAATTTTTTTTTCCTCACATGGAGAAAAGACCAACAACCTGGGGATCCTTCTTCCTGGAAAACTTTTGCACTGTTTTGTTTTATAATGAAGGTTAGAAATTTGGCAGGAAAATTTGATTTCTGCATATATTCCATGAGGAAACAAAGCATCCTGCACACAGAAGATGATATGAATTATATTCAGGATATTATTCCATGGAGTCATACACTGAATACTTGCTAAAAACACACAAATGTTGAATTTTTACTGACTGAACCTGAGGCATTTCAAGCCACTTCAATACTGTTGCGGTGTTCTTTGGCCAAATTTGAATAACATGGGAAACTGAGGTAAGCGAGCTACGAAGTGCAGAATGCTTAAGCACAGCACAGCACTAGTTCTCATGCTTTCTGGGTTAGTGAAAGGAAAATGTCAACTTGTACTTCACCAGCATCCACCATCATCTGCATCACAGGAACATTTTGAATACCTGCAGGTGGAACTGCACTGCTAAACTGGGAGCAAAGCTGTTTGCAAAACCAGTGCCTGTTACTTGTGCAGTGCTGATTAGCAGTAATGGCATTGTGAGAATTGCCAGTAATATTCATAGCATACTGTCCTGTATCTTAACAGTTTACTTAGCTAAAATCTGTCCTTAAAATAAAGCTACTGTTGCTAAATCAGAGAATTCATTCTAAACTTTCACTAACACATGAGTCTTTTTCCTGACTTCTCTGAAACCACTCCCAAGGAGAATTCCTTCCTTGTCCCCAGCCCTGTGTAGTTCTTCAGCTGCCTTGGACTCACTTGTTCTTCTTGGGGAAGCTAAACAAGACCAGACTTCTCTCACTCTCTGTAAAAGGTAGCAAATGCAGTTAAATACTTCTCTGAGCATGTGTGTATATATTTAATCTGAATATAAGCACAGTCATGTCATCTGTGCGTGCATGCATGTTAAGAAAACAACTAGAAACTGAAATTGCTTTGCCAAATACCCTTCCTACGATACATTTTCAGCAGCTATGCACAGAAGAAAACCAAACGTTTCCCAGGCTGCATCTTGAATTTTGGCTGCGTCCTTATTCCAAGCCAAAGTCACACCAAGCGATGTGTCAAACCTCCACCTCTCTTCTAAATTCCTCCTTTCTGCTGTGGTTTCCACGAGGAAGTGCAGTGTGGAGGGGAGCGGTGCCAGGCAGTGATCAGGAGCTTGAGGTCAGGACCAGCACCTTAGCCTGTGCTGTGGGATGCGCCCACCAGTTTCCAGTCATCTGTACAGTTTGCAGTCATCTAGGTCAAGTACAACTCCTCTCCCTGTCTTTTCCTCAGTTTTTGCTGTTGAGTCAGCAGGGGAGATATGCCTCTGAAGGATACTAAAGAACACTTGAAACTCCGTTTTGTGTTCAAGATCCTTAGCACCTCAGCTGTTTACGTGTTTTGTTATTTGAGGTACACCCCAGAAAGCTGTTTCCATCCTCTTCAGCTCTCTGTATTTGAGCAAGAACAGAAATTCCTATGTTTTGCACTGCTAATACAAATGCTTGTGTTTGTATGTATGCATATATCTATAAGTTTCTCCAGGCATTGCCTGTACTTGGTATTTAACTTATTAGTAATTCTTTTCTGCTTGCTCCTGCAGCTGGCAGATTTCCGAGAGGTGGTCTCACAGATGCTGGGCCTCAACATTGCTAGTCTGGCTCTTCCTGACTATGAAATCATTACGCGCCTCGAAGGGTTGATTCATTCTCATCAGCACCACTGCTTCCCCTGCGTCTGCCTCAGAGACATGGCAAGGGCACCGGAGCAACACTCGCAAAGAAACATACAGCTTCTTCACTGAAACAGACATTTATAACAAGACAGAGCAAAGTAAAATTTTCTTTTGTGATTTCTGTCTTGATTTCTGTTCCCTACTCTGCAGATACTGACTTGGGCTGATTTTTTAGCGTTTTGGTAGGCAGATTGAGCCAAATGGATAGAGTAAAGCCAGCAGGCTAGAGACAGCGAACAGAAAATCCCTGGGCTGCACAAGACTTCAGTTATGAAAATGATAGGCAATATGTGAACAACACGTAGCCCTCCAGTTTCATTACAGAGGTATTGAAGGCATGGGCCGCCCGAGGTCCGTTCACAGTTTTGGGAAGTGCTTGCTAAGAAATGTCAGCTTCAGTGACATTCCTTGTGCTTTACCTCTGGGGGACAGGGATGAAATAAAGTGGGGGTTGTCCCACTGCTGTTTCTCTTGAAAAATGGGACCTCTCTCTGCATTTAGGACTTTAGCTTCAAGACAGTTAGCTGGAAGTTAGACAGAGGACTATCACAATTTTAGAACAAGGGATTTTTTTTTTTTTTTTTCTTCTGTTGTTTTCCTTAGGCAGCTCTTGTGCCAAAACAAAAAGTTACACTTTTTCAGAAAGGCTCTTTCACGGGGTCCAGTCATGTGCGTGATGTAGATATATTTGGTAAAATTGCATGTTGCCCTTGGTCATGATACCGTGAAAATTTTTCTTCTAGCTGCTGTATTCCTTGGGCAGTTAATCCACAGGCCAAATAAGTGGGAGTTCTTCCGAGTTAAGCATTTTAAAAAAACTTTTTATTATCTACTACAGAAAATAGTTGAATTACTAAAGCCTTTATTTTCAGAAAAGCAATGATGAGGTGTTCAGAACTACCTCTTAATCGTAAAAGCTGCTTGTCTATCACCCTTTCTGAGTGTTGTTGAGCTTCGTCATTTTTTAAAAGAAATTTGAACAATAAATCTGTTTTTATAGCACACTCAAACATGATTCTGTGATTTTAGTTGTCCCTTCCCATTGTATATTCTGTAAGGATGTGTAGAACAGTAAAGAAGACTTACCTATTTATGTCTGACCATTTGTGGACTTTCTACAGTATCTCAGCAAGTGATAACCCACTCACTAAAACTGAACACACTATTTTAAGAAAAATGAGACTTTTTCGAGTAAGTGTGTGGTAATTTTGGTACCTGTCTAGGGACTCAAAGCATTATAGGTTGCTTTTATTTCACTTGCCTCTGAAGAATCATTTCTCTGTGACTTGTCAGTAAAAAAACAAAACCCAAGCTTTTGCAAACTCAGTCATTTGAGGAGATATGGTAAATCATGTATTCTTATGATCCTGTGGCTACCTGGATTAAAATCAATTTCCTTCCTTGTTTTATAGTGTAACATTGTTTTTTCAGGTAAAGTTTAATAAATGGAATAAAGGAAAAGACTAATATTAAATTATGTAGACTTAAAGTTAGGAAAGCACCACAATTTCAATGTGAAGTAAAAGACTGAAATGTAAATATTTTTAGGCGTGATATGTTGGTTGGGAATTTAGAGGGTGGAAAAGAACGTAACGATTTGCTAGTTCTTCGTGAGAGAATACAACTAGTTTCAGTTTGTGTTTTGCTGGTTCTATAAACACTTCTCTTCTGCTTGAGTTATTAGTAAACAACAAAACCTGTTTTCTTCATCCACATTAACAAATATTACACAAAGCATATTTTACCATATTTTTCAAGTTAAATAAATTGCATTACAAAATCAGGTCCACTCAGCCCAGATAATACAGTCATAACTTTAAGAAATAGTCTCCGAGAGCACCAGTTGTAAAGTTAGTATTCATATTTGGCCATATTTTATGGCTGCGAGATGATTTCCCAACATCTGCCAGGAGACGCAGAACCTCCCGCCGCGCTCAGCAGCCCCGTGTCTGGCCACCCGGTGACCACCGTGGCACCGGCACTGGAGCTCCAGCCCCACAGCAACCACCTGCAAAGGTCTCAGAATTTCTCCAGAGGATGCAGGTTTTCACACACAGTTGGTAACAAAGCTTGGTTACTGTATTGTGTGTTAGGCCAACGAAACGTAGAATAAGGGTTTTCTAATGCCCTCTTTTTTTTTTTTTTTTTTTTACACAGCGGATCTGGTTTTTTAATGGTAATGTTCACCAAAGAATATGACCTCTTAGCTGACTGTTAATATACCCTGTATTTGCTTTACTTGTGGAAGAGTACTGACACCTTTGTTCATTTAGCCAAAACAAATAATAATAAAAAAAAAGTAAAGTAGTAATTTGACAGGAACAAAGTTCAGGCGATTTTTGACCCATGTAATTTAATTAACCCCTGAACAAAGTTTAAACTGACTCGCAATCTTTTTTTAAGGTTTGTTTCATACAGCATTGAACTTAGACTTCCTTTTGGGAAAAAAAATTAGAACAGGCTTATGAATGTTTTCAACATTTGTCTAAAATGTTTTCTTCTTTTTTAAACCAAGAAGCATTCAACACAAGACATATCTGATGGAAGCCTGAAAGTGTGTATTAAGGCTGTGTCAGCAGATACCCCTCTTTCAGTACCTTGTTTTTACTAGGTTTGTTTCTATTAATAAAAGGTATGGGATTAAGAGGTTACTATCTGTTCATAATTACTCTTTTATTGTGATAAAAGATTCTTGATTTATCAGCAGAATACATATTTTAAAAAAAATAATATGTGTGAAATCACAGAACAGTACAGTTACAGGGACAGATTTTTTTTTTTTCTCTCCAAATAATAGCTGAACCAACTCCAAGGAAGACAAATTCATTATTTCAGACTGTCAGTCTTAAAAAAGGGGCAAAACTCAACAAATTTAAATGTTGCAATCGTAGATATTGAAATGAAATAATTTACATGCTATAAACATTGTAATAATAAAATCACAATGCAAACAGAAAAATGAGTGTTACAACGTTATGAGTGTATTAAAATATAGGCAACTGAATTTTTGTCTCTACAGCATATTGTTGATAATACATTCTTCGAAACACAGTAGAACCACACGTTAGACCATTAATGTAGTGGAACGATGATTCCTCAGAGAAATTGAGTGCAAAAGCATGGAAATGCTTTGATGAATTAGAATGAGGAAGCATAAAGTCAGATCACGTTATATTACTCTTTGACTTATGTTGCTCTAGAGTTTATTACTAATGTGTAAAGGAGTTTGCTTGCTTTTCCACATTTTCTTTCTGTGGATGATGTGTGCATCACCCACATTTTCCCAGGGCTGTTCAGTTACTGGATTATTTTGCACATTATGATGGTGCAGAGGAGGGGAAATATGGATGTCCCAAGTCATAACAGGTTTTAAATTAAAAAAAAAAAAAGCAGGTGGGGAATCGGGCACATTTCTAGAGAAAAAGACTACTGGATCATGTATCCTACCAAACTTTTTCATATGAAATACAAGTATTTTTTTAAGACTACAGATGATAACCATTTCTCTTGATCATAAAAAAAAAAAAAAGGGGGGGGAGAGGAATGGAACAAAATGAAGTGAAATTCTCTATGAATTTAGAGAAAAGGGATCTCTGATATTACTAAAGCACAGAAAACAAAATTAGTTAACTGTGGAAATTAAAAAAAAATTATAGTTTGTCAGAATAGAAATTGGAAATAATGTTCAAACGTAATCCTTTTCAAATGGAAGATTTCACATTGCTTTGTTCTTCTGTCAAAACAAGTACTAATCCTCTACAGCAATGCTTTTTTTTTTTTCTGGAAGCAAAGGAGGATGAGTTTATTGGACTGTACTCATAATTAGTCAGTAATAACTGAGTCAGAAATGAAAGATCTACAAAACAAGACAATTTGCTTGAACGAAGTAGATGACTTCTCTGACAGTTTCAAAGTCAGTTAATGAGCCCTGAGACAAAGAAGAACACCTCTTTTCAGAAGGGAATAAATAAAGCAATTGAGAGATGTTTTCTTATTTTTTCCCCCTGTGATTACTTACACTTTTGGTAAGTAGGAGAAACAAGCAAAAGAAGATTGCAGTGTGAGCAAATGGGGTCCGAACTGTTAACTTCCAAGAGGTCGCAGGTAGAGAAACCAGCGGGCAGGCAGCTTTTGGTAATG
>NW_009604416.1:0-315 GCF_000690535.1 Cariama cristata | reverse complement strand
AATGATGATTTGGGCTTTTTTTTTTTTTATTTTTTGGAAATGGAATGTTAGTGTGTTGGGTGGGGAAGACATGTGCTTGGTTATAAAGCAAACATCCAATTTACTATTAATATTATTTTTAAATAGGCCACTAAATGCAATTTAACCTGAAAAAAGAACCTTGATCTACAAAATATTCCTGTTCCCAGACCTTAGTTGTGACAGACGCTCTTTCGGGCGCTGATTAAGAGTCCTGCATTCATTCCACAAGAACAAGCTTCGTTTCCCCTTCCACAGCCAGGACGCTGCCTGCCTGGGGGCCATGGTTCCTGCCAG
>NW_009604415.1:0-1126 GCF_000690535.1 Cariama cristata | reverse complement strand
TGTTCCTCCTCTTGTAAATTGAACTTACCTGCAAAAATAAACTTTGTGTTGCAAGCAATGTGCAATGTCTGAGGGAAAAATGGAGATCCACCCTCTTTAATGCAACTAACACTATTAACATAATTGATGTTATTATTAAGTTAAATAGCGTCATTGTACATTTTAGTAGAATAGAGTGCATATACTGTGGCATTTACCAGAGCACTGAATACTCTCCTTTTCAATATATACAGGCGGTACCACTCCAGAGATTTTTTATGCAAGTTTTCCTATTATTATTTATCTTATTTACAGGATTACAGGTGATACTATGAGAAAAAGTTTGCACATTGTTGTTCTGCAACACAGTAACCAACACTGGTGCCCGGAGCCATCCCAATATCTTGATTTCTTCAAAGGTCAGATTGTTTGGGTCGGCGTAGCTGTTGTTTGTGACATTCATTTGTAGAACATTCTGAGGAATAATGAAAGAATTGCATTGAATTGCCAAAATTTCTCCTGATTTGAATACAAAAACAACAAACTTTTTCTCTCTCCCTCTCTCTCTCTATAAAATAAATATAACGTAACAGTTACATATATTATATGTTTTTGTACTATATACATAATATACGTATGCATATCATACATTCACTTTCTGGACACAGAAAAGCCAGGGTCTGTTCCATTATATTTAATAATATTAGATGAGTCCAACCTCTCGAACTGTGCCATGGCTGTCACATACACTAATATAAAACTTTCTTACTATTGTGAAAAATTATGATGTGGATGTTCTGGCTTCTGACATTTTCTGGCCTCATTCTTCATCTCACTCCTTGTAGACATTCAGCTACATTTTTTTCCCAGTGTACAAGGATTTCTGTCAATTTCTCAAATTTTTGAGATTCACAAACAATCCATTCATCTCCTTTCTTATCCTAACTGCCACTGATGCTTTACAGTTTTTCTGCTCTGTAAACTGTATATGAACTCTATAAACATTGTTGTTGTTGTTGTTCTATAAAGCGGCAGGAAATTGGGAATCTTCAGATATTAAAAATAATTAGGAGAAGACAACACAAATATTCGATTTCCATCCTGGACAAGCGACAATGCTTTGAAATGGCACTTTGTCAAATACTTT